>NC_059200.1:15514696-15694523 GCF_020615455.1 Coregonus clupeaformis | reverse complement strand
AAAATGGGTCGTGGATGGGTATTCCAGCATGACAATGTGTCATGAACCCTGCATCCTGAGTCGGTTCCTGCCTGTGTTGTCATTTTCTGCTTTCGGAATCTCCCAGTTTCCTGAGGGTTCAGGAACTCCCTGCCTGGTCACCGACGTTGCTGGAAGCGGAAGCTCTCGATTATCTGCACCTGCATCCCATCAGCGATCTTTGCACACCTGGTCCTGATCATCACCCTTTTTTGAAGCTCTGACCTGACATCCATTCCCTGCCGGATCGTTTAGTCATGAACAGTATGTTTGCCAGAGTATCAGCCTTGGAGCTTCTTCGGCTTAGTTTTGTTGTTTTGCACCTTGTTGGCTTGCTGTGTACGCCCGCCTTCGTTTTGTTCTATCTGCAGTCACTCACCCGAACCTTCACCCAACCCCTGCCTGGTGGTCGGTGGCTGCCGAGCCAGTATTGGACCTGCCCTGCCTCCAACAACTCATCTCCGCGCCCGCTCTGTTCCCTGGATTATTCAGCATCGTTTTGAATCTGTTTAATAAATACACACTACGTTTCAACTCACCTTGTCTTTGGTCTGCTTCTGGGTTCTGGCTTTGTAACCCGTGACAGAACGATCCGGCCAGTAACATGGGCAACCCAGCGGACCTGGGACTCTGTTCGCCATGCCATTACCCATCAGGAGAAGATGTTGGGACAACATAGCGGCACTACAGGAATAGCGTTGTCAGTTCGAACCTTTCCACCGGTCTGACCAGAGATCCAGGCCCAGCTCAGTTTGCGGTGGAGAATCCACTACCGGTTTCACCCATCTCGCCTCGCCGCTTCTGGAGCTGTGTCCTTCCGTGAGCCCAAGGTTTCGCACGCCGGATAAATAGAGAGGGGAGCTGGGAAGATGCCGTTCTTTCCTTATGCAGTGTGGCTGAGTGTTCGATCTACAGCCCAACTCTCTTATGCCACAGACAAGGCTAGGATAGCCTTTGTTATTGAGTTGCTGCGTGGTCGAGCGCTGGAGTGGGCTTCAGCCATTTGGGAACGACAGGACACCTGCATGGCTTCATACCAGGAGTTCACGGCCGAGATGAGGAAGCTATTCCGACCATTCCGTCCGAGGTATGGACGCGCTAGCGCCTGTTTTCACTTCGCCAAGGAACTTCGTAGCTGTTGCCAACTTCGTGATCGAGTTCAGGACGTTGTGTGGAGAGTGGGTGGAATGAGGAGTCTCTGCAAGCGGCCTTTACCAGGGCCTGTCGGAGCAGCTCAAGATGAGTTGATATCCTATCCGGAGCCTAGTGACCTGGACAGCTTGGTAGCCTTGTCTATTCGGTGGATAACCGAGTTCGAGAGCGAAGGAGGGAGAAGCAACTGGGGCCCGTCCAATCGATCAGCTTCTCAGTTCCCATCGGTCGGGGGTGGACCAGAATACGTCGATCATTGTCCACCACACAGGATTAGTGGAGAGGTCCCTGCCTTCCGATTCTGAACCCATGCAAGTGGGGCGGCACGGGTTAACCAAGGAGGAGCGCCAACATAGACGTAGGACCAACTGCTGCCTCTACCGTGGTAGTTCGGGACATTACATCTCCACTTGTTCCCGGCGGTCGTCAAACTGCTCGGCTCGCTAAAGTTGGGAGGACTTTTAGCGAGCCAGTTTCAACCTCTCAATACCTCTGTCAGACCCCGTTTCCCGGCTACCCTCATGAACAGGAATCAGAGCTTAGCGATTAACGCTTTTGTCGATTCAGGTGCCGATGGAAGCTTTATTGATGCCGAAGTGGTGGAACAGCTGGGGCTTTCAAGAAGCAATTACCGAAGCCATTGAAGCTACCACTCTGAACGGCAGTAGTCTGGCACGTATCACGATGAGGACTGAACCGGTTAAGATGCTGTTGTCAGGGAATCATTCTGAGGTGATCTCATTCTTCATTCTGCCTTCTTCCCATGTTCCTCTGGTCCTTGGATACCCTGGCTGAAAGAACACAATCCCACGTTCGATTGGGTGACTGGCAAGGTAACTAGTTGGAGCCTTGATTGTCATGCTAACTGTCTCAAGACTGCCTGTTCCCATTCGGTTCCCAGTCAGGTGATTGAGGCTAAACCCCCAGATTTGTCCCTGGTTCCCGAGACATATCACGATTTGGGGAAGTGTTCAGTAAGCAGAGGGCTCTGTCACTCCCTCCCCACCGACCATATGATTGTGCCATCAACCTGTTCCCTGGAGCTGTTTATCCCAAGGACGGTTATACAGTATCTCCCGACCTGAACGTGAGGCATTGGAGACCTACATCAAGGAGTCCCTAGCTGCTGGTCTCATTCGTCCCTCGTCATCACCCCCTAGGGGCAGGATTCTTCTTTGTGGGTAAGAAGGATGGCTCTCTTCGACCGTGTATTGATTATCGGGGGTTTGAATGATATCACGGTTAAGAACAAGTATCCCCCTGCCCTTGATGAGCTCTGCCTTCGACTCCTACAGGGTGCTACTGTGTTCACCAAGCTAGACCTCGCCAATGCGTATCACCTGGTCCCGGATCAGAGAGGGGGACGAGTGGTTGACGGGTTTCAATACACCGATGGGTCACCGAGTATCAGGTGATGCCGTTTGGACGACCAATGCTCCAGCTGTATTCCAGAGTATGGTGAATGACGTCCTGAGAGATATGATCGGTCTCTTTGTGTTTGTTTACCTGGATGACATTCTGATCTTCTCGAAGGAACCTTCCAACCACGTCCAGCATGTCAGGCAGGTTCTGCAGCGGTTGTTGGAGAATCGCCTGTTCGTGAAGGCCGAGAAGTGCGAATTTCATGCCCACACTACATCCTTCCTCGGGTACATCATCTCCAGGGGAGAGATTAGGATGGACCAGGAGAAGGTTAGGCGGTTCTGGAATGGGCCCAGCCCGGTACGAGATTGCAGCTCCAGAGGTTTCTGGGGTTTGCGAATTTCTACCGCGAGATTCATCCGGGATTACAGCCGTGTGGCCGCTCCGTTAACTGCCCTGGACTTCCAGTACCAGGACCTTCAATTGGAATCCGGGAGGCGGATCGAGCGTTCCTGGATTTGAAGAGGCGATTCACCAACGCACCGATTCTCTCTCTCAACCTGACACGGCCCGTCAGTTCGTCGTTGAAGTGGATGCTTCTGATGTGGGGGTTGGCGCCATCCTGTCCCAGCGATGCTCCACTGACGGTAAACTCCATCCCTGCGCCTACTACTCTCGTCGTCTTTCGTCTGCGGGAGAGGAACTACGATGTGGGTAACCGGGAGCTTCTCGCTGTGAAGCTTGCCTTGGAGGAGTAGCGCCACTGGCTGGAGGGGGCGGAGCAACCGTTTATTGTCTGGACTGACCACAAGAATCTTGCTTATCGTGCAATCGGCTAGACGTCTCAACTCCCGTCAGGCCAGGTGGTCTTTGTTTTTCGGACGCTTTAATTTTTCCCTGACGTTCCGACCTGGATCTAAGAACGGCAAGGCGGACGCCTTGTCCCGGATGTTCTCCAAGACGGAAGATAGTGGGGCCAAGACCGAGACGATTCTCCCCGGAACTGTGTCGTGGGAGCAGTTATGTGGAAGATTGAGGAGGAGGTTATGGCGGCCCTTCGGACGCAGCCGGTCCCGTAACGGTCCACCCGGTCGGTTGTTTGTGCCTGAGTCGGTTCGTTCTGCTGTCCTCCAATGGTCCCACGCCAGCAAGATGGCTTGTCACCCTGGCGTGGCTCGGACGATGGCGTTACTTCGCGAGACGATTTTGGTGGCCTGCCATGGGAGAGGATACTCGGAGGTTTGTTGCTGCCTGCCCAGTGTGTGCGCAGAATAAGAGTGCCGATCGGCCCAGCTCTGGACTACTTCACCCCCTCCCTATTCCCCGCGACCATGGTCGCATCTGGCCCTGGACTTTGTCACTGGGTTGCCCTCTTCTGAGGGGAACACGGTCGTTCTGACTATCGTGGACAGATTCAGCAAGTTCGCCCACTTTGTGCCCATTTCCAAGCTTCCCTCTGCCTCTGAGACGTCCGAGATCCTGGTTAGGGAGGTTTTCAGGGTCCACGGGTTGCCCAGTGACATCAGTTTCCGACCGTGGTCCTCAGTTTACCTCTGCTGTCTGGAAGTCCTTCTGTTTGGCCATTGGAGCTACAGTCAGTCTCACGTCTGGTTTTCACCCCCATTCTAATGGTCAGGCGGAGAGAGCCAACCAGAAGATGGAATCCACGCTACGCTGCCTTGTCCTCCTCCTCCCCCTCGGATGATCGGAGGTGGTCCTGCCTACACGGTGCGACGCATTATGGATTCCAGACGGCGGGGCCGGGGTTTCCAGTATCTCGTGGACTGGGAGGGGTATGGTCCTGAAGAGAGAAGTTGGATTCCTCGGCGACAGATCCTTGATGCTGACCTCCTTCGTGACTTCTACCGCCTCCATCCTGGCGCTCCGGGTAGTCCGCCCGGTGGCGTTCGTCGGAGGGGGGGGTACTGTCATGAACCCCTGCATCCTGAGTCGGTTCCTGCCTGTGTTGTCATTTTCTGCTCGGAATCTCCAGTTTCCTGAGGGTTCCTGGAACGCTCCCTGCCTGGTTGCCGGGCGACGTTGCTAGGCGGGGAGCTCTCCTGATTATCCGCACCTGCATCCCATCAGCGATCTGCACACCTGGTCCTGATCATCACCCTTTTTAAGCTCTGACCTGACATCCATTCCCTGCCGGATCGTTAGCCATGAACAGTATGTTTGCCAGAGTATCAGCCTTGGAGCTTCTAGCGTTAGTTTTGTTGTTTTGCACCTTGTTGGCTTGCTGTGTACTTACCTTCGTTTTGTTCTATCTGCAGTCACTCACCCGGAACCTTCACCCAACCCCTGCCTGGTGGTCGGCGGCTGCCGAGCCAGTATTGGACCTGCCACTGCACCTCCAACAACTCATCTCCGCCGCCCGCTCTGTTCCCTGGATTATTCAGCATCGTTTTTGAATCTGTTTAATAAATACACACCTTCGTTTCAACTCACCTTGTCCTGGTCTGCTTCTGGGTTCTGGCTTTGTAACCCGTGACACAATGACCCAAAACACACGGCCAAGGCAACAAAGGAGTGGCTCAAGAAGAAGCACATTAAGGTCCTGGAGTGGCCTAGCCAGTGTCAAGACCTTAATCCCATAGAAAATCTGTGGAGGGGAGCTGAAGGTTCGAGTTGCCAAACTTCAGCCCCCGAAACCTTAATGACTTGGAGAAGATCTGCAAAGAGGAGTGGGACAAAATCCCTCCTGAGATGTGTGCAAACCTTGTGGCCAACTACAAGAAACGTCTGACCTCTGTGATTGCCAACAAGGGTTTTGCCACCAAGTACTAAGTCATGTTTTGCAGAGGGGTCAAATACTTATTTCCCTCATGAAAATGCAAATCAATTCGTAACATTTTTGACATGTGTTTTTCTGGAATTTTTTGTTGTTAATCTGTCTCTCACTGTTCAAATAAACCTACCAATAAAATTATAGACTGATCATGTCTTTGTCAGTGGGCAAACGTACAAAATCAGCAGGGGATCAAATACTTTTTTCCCTCACTGTATATATATATAGAAATAGAGATGTAGATACAGAACTAAAACAGATAGAAATGGGGCATGGTGGTCATACGTTTTGAAAAGGTCCCATATGTGTTTCTCAGTGAGGTCCACGGTAACGTTCCCCACCCAGAGAGAGGGACAGGGGGACCTGAGGACGAGAGGAAAGGTGGGAGGTGACTATGGTCAGAACACATCCATTAAGATGTTAAAATGACACCAATTGCACTGGTGTTATCCAGACCTGGGTTCAAATAGTATTTGAAATCGTTCAAATATTTTGAGCGTTTGCTTGTACCTACTTGTGGTGTCAGATTTATGTTTTTTGCACTTTTGGGACTATTCTGTTGGTTCCATTGCATCAAACAAGCTCAATCTTTAAGTACAGCTAGTTTGAGTATAGGAAATACACTATTTTCACCCAGGTGTGGTTCCCACCCCTTCTAAATTGGTAATGATACCTGGGTAATGCTCTGAGGCTTACCCAGTGTTCCCAGGATGTTGCGTAAATAGTGTGTCAGGGGGGTTGACAGTAATAATACTCATTTATGTTGTACTGATAAATAAAGAGCTATTCGAAGGGACTTTTATTTGGAAAATTCCTTAGGGATGATGTTGAATAAATGTGCTATGACAGTTGTAGTGAATGATACTGCAACACTAATGAAGGGGTTATGACTGGTTACATAAAGGTGTAATGTATACCCCCTTCATATGATGTGGTCCTGAGGGAATATGTGACATTATTTTATCACATTATCATCATGGCTGACCATTATTATGAATGTTTGATTGCTGCATGCTATTTAGACAAGTCATTTATGTCAATCACCAGTAATACATAAAATATGCCTATGGTACACATTTCAGACTGATTAACTGAATAAGGAAAATGAAACATGTGTTTGACAGTTTGACGTCTCAATGTGTTACTCATGTGATGAGTGTGATAGAAGGAGTCAGGCGCAGGAGGGTAAATCACCGAATACAGAGTTTATTCCGTCGTACACAATTGCGCTAGATAGCGACACACGAAAACAGGCACAGGGGAAATATCTACCCTGGCAATAACAACATGCGAGTAGCTCCAACGAGCTACACTACTCTCACAATAAACAATCACCCACAAGGACAAGGGGGACAGAGGGAACACTTATACACGGACTAATGAGGGGATAAGAACCAGGTGTGCGTAATTGACAAGACAAGACAAATGGAATGATAATATATTGAGCGGCAGTGGCTAGTAAGCCGGTGACGACGAACGCCGAAGCCTGCCCGAACAAGGAGGGGAGGCAGCCTCGGCGGAAGTCGTGACAGTACCCCCCCCTTGACGCGCAGCTCCAGCAGCATGCCGACCCTGTTCTCCCGGACGGCCAGGAGGATGCGGAGCAGGGCGAGCCGGATGGCGACGGTGGAAATCCCGCACCGGGACCCAGCACCGTTCCTCCGGACCGTACCCCTCCCACTCCACGAGGTACTGAAGGCCCCCCAACCGACGCCTCGAATCCAAGATGGAACGGACAGAGTACGCCGGGGCCCCCTCGATGTCCAGAGGAGGTGGAGGAATCTCCCGCACCTCAGACTCCTGGAGCAGACCAACCACCCCCGGCCTGAGGAGAGACACATGAAACGAGGGGTTAATACGGTAATCAGGGGGAGGTAATAACCTATAAGTGACCACGTTGATTCTCCTCAGGACTTTGAAGGGCCCCACAAACCGCGGGCTCAGCTTCCGGCAGGGCAGGCGGAGGGGCAGTTTCCGGGTTGAGAGCCAGACCCGATCCCCCGGTACGAAGACCGGGGCCTCACTGCGGTGGCGGTCAGCATTGGCCTTCTGATGACGCACGGCGCGCTGGAGGTGAACTTGGGCAGTGTCCCACGCCTCCTCCGCGCACTGAAACCAGTCATCCACCGCAGGAGCCTCAGTCTGGCTCTGGTGCCACGGTGCCAGAACCGGTTGGTAACCTAAAACACATTGGATTGGCGTTAGGTTAGTAGAGGAGTGGCGGAGAGAGTTCTGGGCATATTCTGCCCATGGTAAGAACACCGACCACTCCCCCACCCGGTCCTGGCAGTAGGACCGCAGAAACCTACCCACATCCTGATTTACCCGTTCCACCTGCCCATTTGACTCGGGGTGGAACCCAGAGGTCAGGCTGACCGAGACCCCCAGACGTTCCATGAACGCCTTCCAGACCTTGGACGTGAACTGGGGACCTCTGTCGGACACTATATCCTCTGGTACCCCGTAGTGCCGGAAGACGTGAGTAAACAGGGCCTCCGCAGTTTGCAGGGCCGTGGGGAGACCGGGCAGAGGAAGAAGGCGGCAGGACTTTGAAAAGCGGTCCACAAAGACCAGGATGGTGGTGTTACCTTGGGAGAGGGGAAGATCAGTCAAAAAAATCAACACTTAGGTGAGACCACTTAGGTGAGCATGTGTCTTTCTTCTTCACAAAGAAGAAACTCGAGGAGGCGGGTGAAGTGGAGGGACGTATATATACCCCTGGCCCAGGGGACTCGGTGACGTATGTTTCCATAGCCACCGTTTCAGCCTGCGACAGGGGGTACACATGACTCCTGGGAGGTACAGTGTCTACCCGAAGGTTTATCGCGCAATCCCCCGCCCGATGAGGTGGTAATTTTGTCTCCTGCGTCTTAGAAAATGGGTGCGCCAGATCGAGGTATTCGGGGGGAATGCGCACAGTGGATGTACCGTCTGGACTTTCCACCGTGGTTGCATCAACAGAAACACCTAGACACCTACCCTGACACTCTCGCAACCACCCCGTGAGAATCCTCTGCGGCCATGAGAAGGTGGGGTTGTGGAGTGCTAGCCAAGGGATACCTAATACCACAGGGAAAGCAGGAGACTCAATAATAGAAAAAGTAACTTGCTCACAATGAGTCTCCTGGGTGATCATGGTGACTGGTACAGTAAGTTCCTTAACAAAACCGGACCCTAATGGTTGACTATCAAGTGCTCTGATGGGGAGTGGAATGGATAGGGGAACCAATGAAATGCCTTGACGGCGTGAGAATGCCCTGTCCATAAAGTTCCCAGCTGCGCCTGAATCGACTAGCGCCTTACACTGGGGAACTACCATATGATCGGGAAAGTAGATAGGTAGGGTACAGTGCACAGCAGAGGGCACTGAATGAGTGTGGGTGTTCGATACCTGGGGTGATGCGAGAGTGCCCTGCCTGCCGCCTCCAGACCCAAAAGAGCGTTGACGACTATGTGTGGTGTACTGTCCCTTCGTGCCACCGGAGTGGCACTGTCGCTGTCGTCCTCCGCTCTCTTGGACGGCTGCTCCACCCAGCTCCATCAGCTGAGGGTCCGAGTCGTCCGGGGTGGAAACGGGCAGACCCCTCCCAGGACGTCCTCTGGCTGCCAGCAGGTTGTCCAAACGGATGGCCATGTCCACCAGTTGCTTCCGCAGATGGCACCGGAAATGGTCGATCAGGGCCCGCTCGTTCCACCCGGACCCCGCTGCAAGCGTCCAAAACTCCAACGCGAAGCCATGCGCGGTCCTCGTCTCCTGCCTCAGGTGGACCAGCCGCTCGCCCGCCTCTCGACCTTCGGGTGGGTGATCGAAGACCGTCTGAAAGAGGCGAGCGAACTCCCCGTAGTTCTCCAACGCGGCTCCTCCTTTGTTTCAAACCGCGTTGGCCCACTCCAAGGCTTTCCCCGAGAGGCAGGAAACAAGGACGGACACCTTCTCCCGCTCAGATGGGGCTGGCCTGATGCTGGAGAAGTAGAACACCAGTTGGAGGAGGAATCCTTGGCAGAGTGCCGCCGTCCCGACGAACGCCCGTGGTCGGGATATCTGGATCCCTCCGGGTGCTGGGGTGTAGGTGGCTGGATCCTGTTGGCCAGCTGGTCTCGACAGATCGGGTCCTCTCCTCTCCAGGCATTGGACGAACTGAAGAACCCGATCCATCGCTTCCCCCAAGCTGGCCAGCATCGTGGAATGCTCCTGGACCCGTGCCACGACTCCAGGCATGCGCTCCTCTCCCGCTGACTCCATAACGGATGGGTGATTCTGTGATGAGTGTGATAGAAGGAGTCAGGCGCAGGAGGGTAAATCACAGAATACAGAGTTTATTCCATCGTACACAATTGCGCTAGATAGCGACACACGAAAACAGGCACAGGGGAAACTATCTACCCTGGCAATACACGGTACGGGATACTGCAACAATATACAGGCACAGGGGAAATATCTACCCTGGCAATAACAACGTGCGAGTAGCTCCACCAAGCTACACTACTCTCACATTAAACAATCACCCACAAGGACAAGGGGGGCAGAGGGAACAGTTATACACAGACTAATGAGGGGATAAGAACCAGGTGTGTGTAATTGACAATAATAATAATAAGCCAAAGCTTATATAGCCAAAGCCAAATATCCAAAGCGACTTACAGTCGTGCATGCATACATTTTTGTGTATGGGTGGTCCCGGGGATCGAACCCACTACCTTGGCGTTACAAGCGCCGTGCTCTACCAGCTGAGCTACAGAGGACCACACAAGACAAGACAAATGGAATGATGATATATGGAGCGGCAGTGGCTAGTAAGCCGGTGACGACGAACGCCGAAACCTGCTCGAACAAGGAGTGGAGGCAGCCTCGAAAAAAGTTGTTGCTCACCTGACAACATAATAACCACCGGAAAACTTATTACAGTAAACAAAAATATAAATGTCCCATGTTTCATGAGCTGAAATAAAAGATCCAAGAAATTTCCCATATGCACAAAAAGCTTATTTTGCTGAAATGCTGTGCCCAAATTTCTTTACGCATCTGGTGAACAGGTCAGGGTTCCATAGCCACAGGCAGAACAGCAGAAAACAACACAGGCCCTGATAGAACAGCTAAAACACAGGCCCTGATATCACAGCTAAAACACAGGCCCTGATGTAACAGCACCATTGGCAGCGATTACAGCCTTGAGTCTTCTTGGGAATGACGCTACAAGCTTGGCACACCTGTATTTGGGGAGTTTCTCCCATTCTTCTCTGCAGATCCTCTCAAGCTCTGTCAGGTTGGATGGGGAGTGTTGCTGCATAGCTATTTTCAGGTCTCTCCAGAGATGTTCGATCGGCTTCAAGTCCGGGCTCTGGCTGGGCCACTCAAGGACATTCAGAGACTTGTCCCGAAGCCACTCCTGCATTGTGTTGGCTGTGTGCTTAGGGTCGTTGTCCTGTTGGAAGGTGAACCTTCGCCCCAGTCTGAGGTCCTGAGCGCTCTGGAGCGGGTTTTCATCAAGGATCTCTCTGTACTTTGCTCCGTTCATCTTTCCCTCAATCCTGCCTAGTCTCCCTGTCCCTGCCGCTGACAAACATGCCCACAGCATGATGCTGCCACCACCATGCTTCACCGTAGGGATGGTGCCAGGTTTCCTCCAGACGTGACGCTTGGCATTCAGGCCAAAGAGTTCAATCTTGGTTTCATCAGACCAGATAATCTTATTTCTCATGATCTGAGAGTCTTTCGGTGCCTTTTGGCAAACTCCAAGCGGGCTGTCATGTGCCTTTTACTGAGGAGTGGCTTCCGTCTGGCCACTCTACCATAAAGGCCTGATTGGTGGAGTGCTGCAGAGATGGTTGTCCTTCTGGAAGGTTCTCCCATCTCCACAGAGGAACTCTGGAGGTCTGTCAGAATGACCATCCGGTTCTTGGTAATCCATTTTAGAATAAGGCTGTAACGAAACAAGAGGAAGAGGTGAAGCTGAAATCTTTGCCAGGGGCCAGAGAACCGGGCGAAGGATTTACATTTTCCACAAAACTCTTTCATCAATGGGGAGAGGGAGGGGAAGGGGTCATTGCAGGTCAGACCCTACAATGATCCCCTTTAGTGTCTACAACATGGTCGTCGTAAAGGTGGTTGCCTGGGAAACGACCCCCTCAAGGTTCTAATGATGACATCATCTCCATCATCTGACATCAACGATGACATGTTTCACAGCTCAGGCCGAGGGAGAGAAGGGGGAAGGAAATCAGAGGAGCACTTCACACACTCATACTGTATGTCCAGTGTTCTGTCTGTGTTGTGTGTCAGAGGACTACAAAAGGGGTGACACGCCCAACACCCCCAACACCCCCATTCTATCCAAGCCTCCTGTTCCCTTTTAAAGTAGGTACACGGTCCCTCCTCGTCTTCCACAATCTTAATATTCATTATTCTGTTCTTCGTCCTCCTCTTCCTCCCTCTGTAAGGGTGGTCAGAGTTGTCAGGGTGGTCAAACAACAACACAATTAGACCCAACCAAATCATGAGAAAACAAAAAGAGAATTACTTGACACATTGGGAAGAACAAACAAAAAAAATAGAGCAAACTAGAATGCTATTTGGCCCTAAACAGAGAGTACACTGTGGCAGAATACCTGACCACTGTGACTGACCCAAACTTAAGGAAAGCTTTGACTATGTACAGACTTGCTATTGAGAAAGGCCGCCGTAGGCAGACCTGGCTCTCAAGAGAAGACAGGCTATGTGCACACTGCCCACAAAATGAGGTGGAAACTGAGCTGCACTTCCTAACCTCCTGCCAAATGTATGACCATATTAGAGACACATACTTCCCTCAGATTACAGCGATCCACAAAGAATTCGAAAACAAACCCAATTTTGATAAACTCCCTTATCTACTGGGTGAAAAACCACAGTGTGCCATCACAGCTGCAAGATTTGTGACCTGTTGCCACAAGAAAAGGGCAACCAGTGAAGAACAAACACCATTGTAAATAAAACCTATATTTATGTTTATTTATTTTCCCATTTGTACTTTAACTATTTGCACATTGTTACAACACTGTATATATACATAATATGACATTTGAAATGTCTTTATTCTTTGGAAACTTCTGAGTGTAATGTTTACTGTTAATATTTATTGTTTATTTTACTTTTGTTTACTATCTACTTCACTTGCTTTGGCAATGTTAACACCCGTTTCCCATGCCAATAAAGCCCCTTAAATTGAACTGAAATTGAATTGAGAGAGAGAGAGAGAGAGAGAGAGAGAGAGAGAGAGAGAGAGAGAGAGAGAGAGAGAGAGAGAGAGAGAGAGAGAGAGAGAGAGAGAGAGAGAGAGACTTGAAAGTGAAAGTGCTCAATGGTGCTACCCATGCTAAAACTGGCTTTTGGGCACTAGAGTCCTCTATCTGTCTCTATGGAGGACACATGAAAACACCTGCAACCGCATGCCTGTGCTCCCGCCTGCACAATCCGGCATTTGTCTGTCATTTTTTATGTGTCAAAAGTTATGATATGAGTTGATTGGTAAAACTTCACAATAACTAATAATTAACCAATTATAAATGCTTATATATGTTTATAAATGATAGTTGATGTTTTGACAGAGACAGATGTCCTTACCCTGTGGAGGCGTATTGGGAGGCTGAGGAGGTGTTGAGGCCTATAGGGTTGGTCTTCTGAGGAGAGGGAGGGGTTCTCTGCATACAGCGGTCTGGGTACCTGATCACCAGCCTGATGCTCTCCAGCTCCACCCCCTGGACAGGAGGACAAACAGCAGGCAAACATACAATGGAACTAATAGCATAGTCCTAAAAGGTTGTGCAGCCTGACTATACTATGCCCCCTGTGGTGGGGTATTGTAGTGCACCCTGTCTATACTATGTCCCCTGTGGTGGGGTATTGTAGTGCACCCTGTCTATACTATGTCCCCTATGGTGGGGTCTGGTAGTGCAGCCTGTCTATACCATGTCCCCTGTGGTGGGGTATTGTAGTGCACCCTGTCTATACTATGTCCCCTGTGGTGGGGTCTGGTAGTGCACCCTGTCTATACCATGTCCCCTGTGGTGGGGTATTGTAGTGCACCCTGTCTATACTATGTCCCCTATGGTGGGGTCTGGTAGTGCAGCCTGTCTATACCATGTCCCCTGTGGTGGAGTATTGTAGTGCACCCTGTCACTACAGACCCTGGTTCGATTCCAGGCTTCATCACAATCTGGCCATAATGGTGAGTCCCATGGGGTGGCGCGCAATTTGCCCAGTGTCGGCAAGGGTAGGCCGTCATTGTAAATAAGAATTTGTTCTTAACTGAATTGCCTAATTAAATAAAAAATTCACAGGGTCTGAGCTCTCCACCTGAAATGAGACAACTCAGTTAACAGTGCGTGTGATTTCTGATCAATTATTATTGATCTGTGATAGTTTATCTCCTGACAGTAATGGCTACGTGGTTCAATAGAGCCATCATGTGTCCAATAGGCAGAAATACAAGAAACAACATCGAAGTGGAAATAGTCATGAATCAATGTATTAATAGTTAATCAAATAATCAATGTCTATATTGTCTAATTTTTTATTTTATTTACAACATTATGTTTATCCTGTATTGACACTGAACAACACTGTAAAAACTGCAAATGTAAAAATATTTGATGTATCTAAATAGTTAATAATATATATTTTTAAATAATAAAACAAGCAATATCATGACACTGAACAATATGGTATTAGATAATATAAAATGCGGAACAATGTCTGACAACAATACAAAGTAAATCATCATTAAACACATTAGGAGCAACAAGTATTAAAAAGCTGTTACCAGTATTATTCATGTTAGTCGCTGAAAAGTATCATCCTGCATCCTTTGACTCTCTATATCCCCTATCCTCCCGGCCGGCTCAGTCCTCCCCTCCTGCTCCGTGGCTTGACGACTCATTGCGAGCTCACAGAACAGGGCTCTTGGCAGCCGAGCGGAAATGGAGGAAAACTAGACTCCCTGCGGACCTGGCATCTTTTCACTCCCTCCTCTCTACATTTTCTTCATCTGTTTCTGCTGCTAAAGCCACTTTCTACCACTCTAAATTCCAAGCATCTGCCTCTAACCCTAGGAAGCTCTTTGCCACCTTCTCCTCCCTGCTGAATCCTCCTCCCCCTCCACCCCCCCTCCTCCCTCTCTGTGGATGACTTCGCCAACCATTTTGAAAAGAAGGTTGACGACATCCGATCCTCGTTTGTTAAGTCAAATGACACTGCTGGTCCTGCTCACACTGCCCTACCCTATGCTTTTACTTCTTTCTCTCCTCTCTCTCCAGATGAAATCTTGCGACTTGTGACGGCCAGCCGCCCAACAACCTGCCCGCTTGACCCTATCCCCTCCTCTCTTCTCCAGACCATCTCCGGTGACCTTCTCCCTTACCTCACCTCGCTCATCAACTCATCCTTGACCGCTGGCTATGTCCCTTCCATCTTCAAGAGAGCGAGAGTTGCACCCCTTCTCAAAAAACCAACACTCGATCCCTCTGATGTCAACAACTACAGACCAGTATCCCTTCTTTCTTTTCTCTCCAAAACTCTTGAGCGTGCCATCTCTCTCAGAATGACCTTCTTGATCCAAACCAGTCAGGTTTCAAGACTGGTCATTCAACTGAGACTGCTCTTCTCTGTGTCACGGAGGCTCTCCGTACTGCTAAAGCTAACTCTCTCTCCTCTGCTCTTGTCCTTCTAGACCTGTCTTCTGCCTTTGATACTGTGAACCATCAGATCCTCCTCTCCACCCTCTCCGAGTTGGATATCTCCGGCGCGGCTCACTCTTGGATTGTCTCCTACCTGACCGGTCGCTCCTACCAAGTGGCGTGGCGAGAATCTGTCTCCGCACCACGTGCTCTCACCACTGGTGTCCCCCAGGGCTCAGTTCTAGGCCCTCTCCTATTCTCGCTATACACCAAGTCACTTGGCTCTGTCATATCCTCACATGGCCTCTCCTATCATTACTACGCAGACGACACACAACTAATCTTCTCCTTTCACCTTTTGATAACCAGGTGGCGAATCGCATCTCTGCATGTCTGGCAGACATATCAGTGTGGATGACGGATCACCACCTCAAGCTGAACCTCGGTAAGATGGAGCTGCTCTTCCTCCCGGGGAAGGACTGCCCGTTCCATGATCTCGCCATCACGGTTGACAACTCCGTTGTGTCCTCCTCCCAGAGTGCGAAGAGCCTTGGCGTGACTCTGGACAACACCCTGTCGTTCTCCGCTAACATCAAGGCGGTGACCCGATCCTGTAGGTTCATGCTCTACAACATTCGGAGAGTACGACCCTGCCTTACACAGGAAGCGGCACAGGTCCTAATCCAGGCACTTGTCATCTCCCGTCTGGATTACTGCAACTCGCTGTTGGCTGGGCTCCCTGCCTGTGCCATTAAACCCCCTACAACTCATCCAGAATGCCGCAGCCCGTCTGGTGTTCAACCTTCCCAAGTTCTCTCACGTCACCCCGCTCCTCCGCACACTCCACTGGCTTCCAGTTGAAGCTCGCATCTGCTACAAGACCATGGTGCTTGCCTACGGAGCTGTGAGGGGAACGGCACCTCCGTACCTTCAGGCTCTGATCAGTCCCTACACCCAAACGAGGGCATTGCGTTCATCCACATCTGGCCTGCTGGCCCCACTACCTCTGCAGAAGCACAGTTCCCGCTCAGCCCAGTCAAAACTGTTCGCTGCTCTGGCACCCCAATGGTGGAACAAGCTCCCTCACGACGCTAGGACAGCGGAGACACTTGAAACCCCACCTCTTTAAGGAATACCTGGGATAGGATAAAGTAATCCTTCTATCCCCCCTTACCCCACCCCCTAAAATAAAAGTAAAATAAATAAATTAAACATATTGTAAAGTGGTTATCCAATTTCACAACTCTTAGTACAAAACTCAAAACAGATAATCAAAAAGGTGTTTTTTCACAACTTTAAGCTCATTTCCAAATGACTCAGTAAAACACAAAAAATCACACAGTAACTTTTTCACCAAACATAATTGTCACGGTTCAGACAGACGACCAGAGGACCACAATTGCGTCACACCAGAAAGTTTATTAAACTTAAGGGAAAAGGGAAGTAGGGAGTGAATGAAGGCTCCAGGGGTAACAGGGATCCCGTCCAATGCGCTGGGTCTGTGCCCCCCAGTGGCAGCGATGCGTCCTATGAAGCCGGTGGTGGGTGGTCCAGAAGTCCTGGGGGGAGACACAGACACAACAGGGCGGAATGAAACCAGGCAGCAGTACAGTTCAAGGGAAATCCAAAATACGTAGTAGCAAGGCAGAAGGCTGGTCAGAGTTACCGGGATTGAAGAGTAGTCAGGAGTCGTAATGGCAGAAGCAGGTCTGGATCTCCTGAGGCAGAAGAGTATCCAAAAACAGGCAGGTCCGGGGTCACAAAACCAGGGTGAGCCAGAAGCGCGAGCAAACAGGTTCCGGGTGTGAGCTTTGCAGACGATCTGACACCGGAGAGCTGAAAGACAGGGCCTTAAATACTGGGAGAGGTTAGTGGGTAATGCAGCGCAGCTGGCAGAGTAATTAGAGCCGAGCAGAGCAGGGACAGGTGGAGCTAGTTAGGCTGAGTAGAGAGAGGGAGGTGAGCAGAGTGGAAGCAAATTAAGGTGGTAACCCGGTGGAGTGAGAGGGCTCATGACAGAACCCCCCACCCAAGGGACGGCCCCAGAAGTCCCAAGAGCAACACCACGCCGGGCGGGAGGAGGGGAGCCGGAGGAGGGCTAGAACTCCTCCGAACGGTCCGAGTGAACGTCCTCATCCTCGGAGGAAGCCGGAGGGCCGTGGTCGGGAGATGGGACAGGTCCCGAGACAGGATCAGGCACAGGACAGGAAGCCGAGCGGGCCGGACGGTTAGGGACCCCTCTGGGGCGGCCCCTACGGATTGCAGGTTGATCAGGATGCCGTTGGTGGAAAGCGGTGATGAGAGTCCTATCCACAATGAATTGCCGGTCCACATCAGGCATCTGGAGGATGGGAGCGGAGGTGAACCTCACCTTGAGGGTACTGAAGGCTTTGTCGGCTGCTGGGGTCCAGGTGAAGGGTTGCTTGGTGCTGGTTAGAGCAGTGAGAGGGGCAGCAACGGTACTGTAGTTCCGGATAAACTTCCTATAGAAGTTAGCAAACCCCAGAAACTGTTGCAGCTTCTTTCTGTTCTCCGGAACTGGCCATGAAGTGACTGCTGATACTTTGGCAGGATCCATTTGGATACTTCCTTCTGCCACTATGTACCCCAGGAAGGCCACTGTCTTGACGTGAAACTCACATTTCTCTGCCTTGGCGTAGAGGGAATTCTCCAGAAGACGATGAAGGACTTGCTGGACATGGCGGGTGTGTTCAGACAGGTTTCTGGAGTAAATTAAGATGTCATCCAGGTAAACGAAGACAAACTTGTTTAACATGTCCCGCAGTACATCATTCACTAGAGCCTGGAACACAGCAGGAGCATTGGTGAGGCCAAAAGGCATAACCAGATACTCGTAGTGGCCTGTTGGTGTATTGAATGCGGTTTTCCATTCATCTCCCTCCCGGATCCGCACTAGGTGGTAAGCGTTTCTGAGATCCAACTTGGTAAAAACAGTGGCTCCCTGGAGCAACTCAAAAGCAGAGGTGAGCAGAGGCAGAGGGTAACGGTTTTTCACTGTGATGTCGTTGAGTCCCCTGTAGTCGATGCAGGGGCGAAGAGATCCGTCCTTCTTCCCCACAAAGAAGAAGCCAGCACCAGCAGGAGATGAAGATGAACGGATTAATCCTGCGGACAGAGAGCCATTGATGTAGTCCTCCATGGACTTTCTTTCAGGAGCAGACAACGAATAAAGACGACCCCCTTGGAGGAGCTGTTCCAGGGAGGAGGTCGATGGCACAGTCGTACGGTCGGTGAGGGGGCAGAGATGTGGCTCTTGCTTTGTTAAACACCTCTCTGAGACCATGGTAGCATTCTGGGACATTGGAGAGGTCAGGAGCGGAGTTAGTAGGTACTGGCCGAGGGGGTAGTGCGGCAGCAAGCAGGCAGGTTCGGTGGCAGTCCTCTCCCCACTCCCTGATCACCCCGGTCACCCAGTCGAGCTGAGGGTTGTGCCGGCGGAGCCATGGGTAACCCAGGATGAGGGGTTGGCCTGGAGAGGGGAGCAGGTGAAACTGGATAGTTTCTTGATGGTTTCCGGACAGACCCATCGAGACCGGGGCCGTGACATGAGTGACCGATCCGAGTAAGTGTCCGTCCAGTGCCCGGGCAGGAATAGGAGGTGTCAAACGGAGGTTCTCCAGTCCCAGTTGGCGTGCCAGCTTGATGTCCATTATGTTGGCTTCGGCGCCAGAATCCACCAGAGCAGCCAGGGTGTGAGTTGAGTCAGAGAGGCGGAGGTGAACTTGCAGCAGGGGTTTGCGGTCGGAGGACTGGATGGTCATTGAACTCAACCGGACTCCCCCTACGCCCGGTGAGCTTCGGCCCTTTAAAGGGCAGGTTACCACACGATGTCCATCACCTCCACAATAGAGGCAGAGGTTTGAGGTGAAGCGGCGCTGGCGCTCTGCAGGAGTGAGGGAGGCTCGCCCAATCTCCATAGGCTCAGACTGATCAAGCTGACCTGGGTGAGTGGCAGTAGATGACAGGAGCCCAGTCGGATCTCTCCGAATGCCGGTAGTAGGTGGACCTTGGCGCCCCCCTCTCACGACGACGGGTCTGTATCCTTCTGTCGATCCTGACAGTCAGTGCGATGGCTTCATCAAGAGTGGAAGGCAGTTCATGGGAGACCAACTCGTCCTTGATATAGTCAGCCAAACTATGGAAGAACGCGTCCACCAACGATGGTGTGTTCCAAGAACTTCGTCTAGCCAGGGTTCGGAAGTCGATGGAATGGTCTGCGACTGTACGTCTGCCTTGTCGAATACTGAACAGTTCACGAGACGCCTCTGCGGTGGGTGAATCCAGGTCAAACACCTTCAGCATCTCCTCAGCAAACAGGTCGAAGGTTGCACATGCGGGGGTTTGACGTTCGAACTCTGCTGTTCCCCAGAGTCGAGCTCGGCCCGTCAGGTGAGTGATGGCATACCCAACTTTAGCCCCCTCCGTGGCGAAGGTCCTTGGCTGCAAGGAGAACTGAAGTCGGCAGCTAGTCAGGAATGGCCGGACCTGGGTTGAATCGCCGTTGAACCGCTCGGGGTTTCCAATCTTGGGTTCCGGAGCAGCGGCTGCAATGACCGGGGCAGGTAACTCGGGGCTGGGCTGGTGGGCAGACTGGCTGGGGTAAGGTTGGTGAGGAGTTGAATGATCATGGCGAGTTGTTGTTGCTGCTGCTGGAACTGCTGCTCATGCTCATCGGTTTCCATGTCGGGAAAGTGTGCGCTGAGTCCATAATGGTCAGATCGTACTGTCACGGTTCAGACAGACGACCAGAGGACCACAATTGCGTCACACCAGAAAGTTTATTAAACTTAAGGGAAAAGGGGAAGTAGGGAGTGAATGAAGGCTCCAGGGGTAACAGGGATCCCGTCCAATGCGCTGGGTCTGTGCCCCCCCAGTGGCAGCGATGCGTCCTATGAAGCCGGTGGTGGGTGGTCCAGAAGTCCTGGGGGGAGACACAGACACAACAGGGCGGAATGAAACCAGGCAGCAGTACAGTTCAAGGGAAATCCAAAATACGTAGTAGCAAGGCAGAAGGCTGGTCAGAGTTACCGGGATTGAAGAGTAGTCAGGAGTCGTAATGGCAGAAGCAGGTCTGGATCTCCTGAGGCAGAAGAGTATCCAAAAAACAGGCAGGTCCGGGGGTCACAAAACCAGGGTGAGCCAGAAGCGCGAGCAAACAGGTTCCGGGTGTGAGCTTTGCAGACGATCTGACACCGGAGAGCTGAAAGACAGGGCCTTAAATACTGGGAGAGGTTAGTGGGTAATGCAGCGCAGCTGGCAGAGTAATTAGAGCCGAGCAGAGCAGGGACAGGTGGAGCTAGTTAGGCTGAGTAGAGAGAGGGAGGTGAGCAGAGTGGAAGCAAATTAAGGTGGTAACCCGGTGGAGTGAGAGGGCTCATGACAATAATCAGTATTTCCTCTAGAAATACCTTTCATATAAAGTCATTGCCCTTCACAATGCAATGATCACAATACTTTTCATATCATTCTCTTCTCATTTGTTTAAATACATTTGACCATCACTTAATCCAGCTGTGCTTAATGGTTAATCACTTAACCGTTTGGTAAACCTATAGATTTTTAACTGGTTTGTCTACTATATTATGGATTTTGAGAACTACAGAAATAAAATGTGTGTTTGTAAAGTATAAACATCTAAATTACATGTATGATACATGATAATCATACATAATGACAACTCGTTATTGCTAACTGATATCACATAGTGGTAACCACAATTGGTCACCATATAAAAGGGTGTGTGTGAACACTTGCAATTTCTTTCAACATGGAGCAGGATAGACAGCAAGGGAGAGGAATAAATCAAAGAGCTCGTGGACAAGGGACCCGTCATAGAGGTCAAAGAGGTGGACATGGGCCCCATCAAAGAGGTCAAAGAGGTGGACATCAGAGAGAGGGAGGCAGACGGCAGGGAACTGTCATGTCTAATGAAGTCCGGGCCAAGAGGCCTTGCCATGGCAGAGGCTGCCAGATTAGTTCATCCCAATCTAAAAAAGATCAGCTGTCAATTAGATTATGAAAACATTTCGCCAAGAAAACCGGTTAATCTGCAGGATATGCACTATGCTTTACCATTACATTTAAAGTAAATTACGCATTGTAATGCATGTGGTGACCGTGGTAGTGTGCTGACCTACCAGCAGGAGTGGGCAGTTGTGGAAATGGTGAGGGCCAGGAATGACATATGTTTGTCTGAAATAAAGCAGGCCATTTTATTTTATTTTTATTTATTTTATTTCACCTTTATTTAACCAGGTAAACCAGTTGAGAACAAGTTCTCATTTACAACTGCGACCTGGCCAAGATAAAGCAAAGCAGTGCGATAAAAACAACAACACAGAGTTACATATGGGGTAAAACAAAACAAAGTCAAAAATACAACAGAAATAAATATATATACAGTGTGTGCAAATGTAGCAAGTTATGGAGGTAAGGCAATAAATAGGCTATAGTGCAAAATAATTACAATTAGTATTAACACTGGAATGATAGATGTGCAAGAGATGATGTGCAAATAGAGATACTGGGGTACAAATGAGCAAAATAAATAACAATATAGGGATGAGGTAGTTGGGCGGGCTAATTTCAGATGGGCTGTGTACAGGTGCAGTGATCGGTAAGGTGCTCTGACAACTGATGCTTAAAGTTAGTGAGGGAGATAAGTGTCTCCAGCTTCAGAGATTTTTGCTATTTGTTCCAGTCATTGGCAGCAGAGAACTGGAAGGAATGGCGGCCAAAGGAGGTGTTGGCTTTGGGGATGACCAGTGAGATATACCTGCTGGAACGCATACTACGGGTGGGTGTTGCTATGGTGACCAATGAGCTAAGATAAGGCGGGGATTTGCCTAGCAGTGATTTATAGATGGCCTGGAGCCAGTGGGTTTGGCGACGAATATGTAGTGAGGACCAGCCAACAAGAGCGTACAGGTCACAGTGGTGGGTGGTATATGGGGCTTTGGAGACAAAACGGATGGCACTGTGATAGACTACATCCAATTTGCTGAGTAGAGTGTTGGAGGCTATTTTGTAAATGACATCGCCGAAGTCAAGGATCGGTAGGATAGTCAGTTTTACGAGGGCATGTTTGGCAGCATGAGTGAAGGAGGCTTTGTTGCGAAATAGGAAACCGATTCTAGATTTAACTTTGGATTGGAGATTCTTAATGTGAGTCTGGAAGGAGAGTTTACAGTCTAACCAGACACCTAGATATTTGTAGTTGTCCACATACTCTAGGTCAGACCCGTCGAGTAGTGATTCTAGTCGGGTGGGCGGGTGCAAGCAGCGTTCGGTTAAAGAGCATGCATTTAGTTTTACTAGTGTTTAAGAGCAGTTGGAGGCTACTGAAGGAGTGTTGTATGGCATTGAAGCTCGTTTGGAGGTTTGTTAACACAGTGTCCAATGAAGGGCCAGATGTATACAAAATGGTGTCGTCTGCGTAGAGGTGGATCTGAGAGTCACCAGCAGCAAGTGCGACGTCATTGATATACACAGAGAAAAGAGCCATTGAGGATAATGATGACACCTTTGCCAATGTGCATCCATCAGCCTACTAATAATCACCTGCCTTTTGAAGAGGCAGCAGGTATCTATGGAACACATTTACCTGGTGCCTTTTGAGAGGAACAACCACCAGATAAAACAGCTGTATGAGTATGTTCAGGTACAGCACTATATACTGTATTACTGCTACTTTGTGATGCACATGCTACTTCACAATATCATACTGGAACTATACTATAAAAGCACTAAAGATGGTGTGGTAGGACGTAGGCCATGACTTGGATCCTACAACGCTGCACACCTCATTGTGTTTCTCAGTGAAATTGAGCAGGCCTGTCAAGGTGAAGGGGTCACCTATGTCATTGTATGGGACGATGTCAGGTTCCACCACGCAGAGGTGGTTCAGGTATGGTTTCAGGCCCATCCACGATTCGTGACCCTATACCTGCCCCCATACTCTCCTTTCCTCAACCCTATTGGGGAATTTTTCAGCATGAAGGTGTATGATGTCCTGCAATGCATGAACAATGAGGACATTCACTATGATGTGGATGAGAATTTATAGCCAAATGTTCAAGACAGGCTTGATGCAAATTAATGCGTGCTAAAGGTTGTTTAATTTTCATTCATTTTATTTGTTTCATTTTTGCATGAATGATGTGTAGAGGATGTCTTCATTGATCACCTTTGATTGCACATTGGATAGATATTATGGAAATTATAGATCTTCTTTCAATTTTGTTGGGTAATGTAAGTGTATTGCCTAATGTGAAAACTGTGTAATTTAAAGTACAGTAGCATATTACTTTCAGCATTTCTGAGGGCGATTTGAAACACATATCTTGCATTGTTTGCTATTGGATTAACTGGTAGTTAAAACGACTAAATTGAAAATATAGTATGTTGTGTTTTGGTGATTAAACCAATGTTCTCATTACATTTCAGAATGAACTTATATTTTGAATTAATGGATGTGTGGTGATAGATGTTTACAATCCAAATGAATGTAAAATGACAGGTTTTGAATGTAAGACTGGCTGCGTTATAAGTGTGACCAGTTTGGAGTTTTGTACTAAGAGTCGTGAAAATTTACCACGTATGGGTGAAAATAAAACCAAAACGATTTGAAAAAACAACAACCTTTTGCATGTAGTGTTGATAAAACACGTTTGTGTGCGTGAATGTTTGTGGAACATGACTGTCTGTGTGTGTGTGTGTGTGTGTGTGAGTGTAGGCATTTGGATTTGATGTTTAACAAACATATAGATGAGCTGGTTAAGAAGCTAAGATTTAAAGTTGGCTTTTTTTACGGAAACAGGTCGTGCCTTTCTCTAAGCACTAGGAAGCAGATTATTCAGTCAACCTTTTTATCTGTTCTTGATTATGGTGATATTATTTATCAAAGTGCAGCTGCTACTACTCTTAATGTCACGATCGTCAAAAGGAGGAGACCAAAGCGCAGCGTGTTGAGCGAACATCGTAGACTTTATTATAAAGAAACCACGATCAAAACAACAAACCAAATAAGACGAAAGTGAAGTTCAATACTGATAAAGACTAACAGCAACAAGGAAACAAAAACCCACAACACCCAAGAGAAAACACACAGTATAAATATGGCTCCCAATCAGAGATAACGAGCCGACAGCTGACACTCGTTACCTCCGATTGGGAGTCATATGACTAATCAAGAACAATCACCAAACATAGAAATGAACAACTAGACTACCCAACATAGAAATACACCCAAACAATGAAAATGAACAACCCTGGCTCAATAATCAAAGTCCATGGAGCCAGAGTGTCACAGTACCCCCCCCTAAAGGTGCGAACTCCGGGCGCACCAGCATACAGTCTAGGGGAGGGTCTGGGTGGGCGTCTGTCCATGGTGGCGGCTCTGGCCCAGGTCGTGGTCCCCACCCCACCTTAGTCACTATCCGCCTCCGTAGCCCCCTCCACATGACCACCCCCCAACTAAACCCCACTGGATTAAGGGGCGGCACCGGACTAAGGGGCAGCACCGGACTAAGGGGCAGCACCGGACTAAGGGGCAGCACCGGACTAAGGGGCAGCACCGGCCTGAGGGGCAGCACCGGACTGAATGGCGGATCCTGGCTGGCTGGCTCTGGCGGATCCTGGCTGGACGGCTCTGGCGGATCCTGGCTGGCGGAAGGCTCTGGCTGATCCTGTCTGGCAGAAGGCTCTGGCTGATCCTGTCTGGCGGAAGGCTCTGGCTGATCCTGTCTGGCGGAAGGCTCTGGCTGATCCTGTCTGGCGGAAGGCTCTGGCTGATCCTGTCTGGCGGAAGGCTCTGGCTGATCCTGTCTGGCGGAAGGCTCTGGCTGATCCTGTCTGGCGGAAGGCTCTGGCTGATCCTGTCTGGCGGAAGGCTCTGGCTGATCCTGTCTGGCGGAAGGCTCTGGCTGATCCTGTCTGGCGGAAGGCTCTGGCTGATCCTGTCTGGCGGAAGGCTCTGGCTGCTCCTGTCTGGCGGAGAGCTCTAGCGGCTCCGGTCTGGCGGACGGCTCTGAAGGCTCATGGCAGACGGGCGGCTTTGCAGGCTCAGTACAGACGGGCAGTTCCTGCGGCGCTTGGCAGACGGACAGTTCAAGCGCCGTTGGGCAGACGGGCAGTTCAGGCGCCGTTGGGCAGACGGGCAGTTCAGGCGCCGTTGGGCAGACGGGCAGTTCAGGCGCCGTTGGGCAGACGGCAGACTCTGGCCGGCCGAGACGCACATAAGGCCTAGTGCGTGGTGCCGGAACTGGTGGTCCCGGGCTGAGGACACGCATCTCAGGGCTAGTGCGGGGAGTAGCAACAGGGCATGCTGGACCCTGGGGACGCACATAAGGCCTAGTGCGTGGTGCCGGAACTGGTGGTCCCGGGCAGAGGACACGCATCTCAGGGCTAGTGCGGGAGCAGCAACAGGACGCACAGGACTCTGGGGACACACAGGAGGCTTGGTGCGTGGTGTAGGCACTGGTGGTACTGGACTGGAGCGGGGAGGTGGCGCCGGAAATACCGGACCGTGCAGGCGTACTGGCTCCCTTGAGCACTGAGCCTGCCCAACCTTACCTGGTTGTATACTCCCCGTCGCCCGACCAGTACGGGAAGGAGGAATAACCCGCACCGGGCTATGTAGGCGAACCGGGGACACCATGCGTAAGGCTGGTGCCATGTAAGCCGGCCCGAGGAGACGCACTGGTGGCCTGATGCGTTGGGCCGGCTTCATGACATCCGGCTCAATGCTCAATCTAGCCCGGCCGATACGTGGAGCTGGAATGTACCGAACCGGGCTATGCCTGCGTACAGGAGACACCATGCGCTCTACTGCGTAACACGGTGTCTGCCCGTACTCTCGCTCTCCACGGTCAGTCCAGGGAGTAGGCGCAGGTCTCCTACCTGACTTCGCCACACTCCCTTTTAGCCCCCCCCCAAGAAATTTTTGGGTAGTACCCACGGGCTTCCAGCCTCGACTCCGTGCTGCCTCCTCATACCACCTCCTCTCGGCTTTAGCTGCCTCCAGCTCTTCACGAGGGCGGCGATATTCTCCCGGTTGTGCCCAAGGACCCTTTCCAGCCCGTATCTCCTCCCATGTCCATGAATCCTTGATAGGCGTCCATAAATCCTGTTGCCGCTTGACACGCTGCTTGGTCCTTTGAAGGTGGGTTTTTCTGTCACGATCGTCAAAAGGAGGAGACCAAAGCGCAGCGTGTTGAGCGAACATCGTAGACTTTATTATAAAGAAACCACGATCAAAACAACAAACCAAATAAGACGAAAGTGACGTTCAATACTGATAAAGACTAACAGCAACAAGGAAACAAAAACCCACAACACCCAAGAGAAAACACACAGTATAAATATGGCTCCCAATCAGAGATAACGAGCCGACAGCTGACACTCGTTACCTCCGATTGGGAGTCATATGACTAATCAAGAACAATCACCAAACATAGAAATGAACAACTAGACTACCCAACATAGAAATACACCCAAACAATGAAAATGAACAACCCTGGCTCAATAATCAAAGTCCATGGAGCCAGAGTGTCACACTTAACCCTTTGGATGCCATCTACCAAAGTGCCCTTTGTTTAATAACAGGAGACAGATTTGATACTCATCAACGCATACTGTATCAAAAGGTTGGCTGGCCTTTGCTAAAGACTCCACTGAAGATACTGTTATAATTAGGTCAAAACAATGACAATTACGTTTATTCTTAAAAATGTATCAGAAAAAATTTCACACTTCACACAGTTTACAAAAAAAACATTTCATAAAAGCGTTAAGAAATGTTGCATCAAGCAGAACTCTTTCCTGGACATTGAGGCAAAATTGTGCCATAGTTTGTAATAAAAACAATTAAAAAAATTTATAAAAAAATCAAGCAAACTTCTACGATGTGTATCATCTAATAGTAGCATATGAAGTAATACAATATAATAGAAACACAATAACTATTGCTGTTAGCCTTCATATATAAAAAAATACTGTAGTTATATAAAATATAACTGGACCTTGAGGTTGCCTACTTCAGAAATACATATATTTTTTAAAGATCTGGTACTCAGAAATATTAACGATTTTACTTAAGAAATATTAAACTTATAACATTTTCAACTATATTATTATATACTATTATAAACTGGTTAGTTTGGGTCTTGGATGCTGACTGACTGAAACTGCATTTCAGAAGTGAATACTGTATATCAGACAATTTACCACGGGTATGGCGTAAAAAATACTATTTATGTTGGTAACCAGTTTCTAATAGCAATCAGGCCAATATACGACGGCATATCCGCTTTGTGTCAAGAACAGCCCTTAGCCGTAGTATAAACCACCCAGTTTATAATGGCCAATATTCCACACCCCCCTCAAGCTTTATGGCACTTATTTTGAATATATGGGTTTTTGTCAAACTTGTTGAGTTCAGGTCTTCTTGGTTCTGGGTTTGTTGTGTTCAGGTCTTCTTGGTTCTGGGTTTGTTGTGTTCAGGTCTTCTTGGTTCTGGGTTTGTTGACTGCCTTGACTGTAGATCACAGAGGGGTCCTCCTCAGCTGATTGTGCTGCTGCAGGTCTGAAGAGAGAGAAACAGAAATGAAACAAAGGTTGCATCCCAAATGTTGGCACCCAATACCCTTTATAGTGCACTGCCTTTGTAGTGCACTAAATAGGGAATATGATGCCATTTGGAATGCAAAATGAGCAGTTCCTCAAAACCATCATTACATCAATACATGTCATAGTAATTTTCTTGAGATGTCCGTTGTTGGGTTCGTAGTTTAAGGAAATGACATCACTAGTGGTCACTATGGGTCAACTGTTTTGCTTATTGATGACATCTCCTACAATAAGCAGCAGCATATGAATTACCTTAATGCAGAATATGCTTACTGGGTGGCAGCAGTGGGGCGGTTGAATTTCACAGCAGCGTACTGGACATCCTCGTACTGTTTCTGTGGTTGAGGCAGTTGAACAGTGGAGTACAGAGGGACTTCCTGGTTTTTGGAGCGAGAGAAGTGGACGCTGGCGTAGTGAACATCATCTTGGTCTACGGTGGCTGCTGTCTGTGTTGCAGTAAGGGTCATGGCCATGCTTGAGATGTTGTCATACACTGGACTAGAGTCTCCCTGATGAGGTGAGAGGACAGACAACATGAGGAGTAGAAATGTTCCACAAAGAATACACAGACATCACAGTCATCTCCTGATTCCAACAGACTCACCTGTCTATTGTCTGCTGTGTCTCTTGTGTCAGAGGTGGATTTGGAGGACTTCTTCCTGTTTGTTAATTAATGAATTAATCAATCAATCAATGTTACTAAAGTTAAATAATAAAAAATTAATAATACAATTCACTCACCTAAACCACGTGAAGCCAGAGAGACAGAGGATGAGAACCAGAACAACCACTATGATTCCTACAACTGCAGTCATAACTGATGTTTGTTTTCCTAAAATAAAATATGGATAATATGAGTACATGGCATGATATAATAAACTAAAAATAAACGTAAATCCAGGACATTAATGCAATACTTGTTAAGGGATCTTATAACCCAATGTATAGTTATAAACTAAGGAGTAATAATCCAAAGTATATTGATTCAGATTAACTAGAAACATGTAGTTTTGTATTGAAGTATTGAAGATGAAACTTGACCTGCTACAATGATCATCAGAGCTGTAGAGTTCTTAGATGCTATTTTATTCTCAGCCTCACAGTAGTATTCTCCACTGTCCTCAGAGCTGATGTTGGTGATGCTGTAACTCTGTCCTGAAGCTTTTGGTGAGGTTATGTTCTTCTTGAACCAGGTGTATTTGTACACAGGTGGGTTGGCATCACTGCTGCAGGTCAGAGTCACTGAACTGCCCTCCACTATTTCGCCAGAGGGACTGACTGACACTGAGCTGTCCTTTGGGCCATCTGGCAGACAATATGTATCAACACATTGTTCATACATATTGCTTTACATGAGGAGCATCATGGAACTTACACTTATGATTGAAATAATTGAAATATTAATATAAATATGTGTAATTTAGAAAATAATGTAACAATACAGTGTTTGTGTAGTACTACAGTAGTGAGATGAGTACAATCATGGAACTTGGACATAGATTGAAATAATAGATAGATAGAATAGAGAAGAGAAGATGTTACTAAAAGAATACAACTGGAGATGGATCACACATACTCACATCTGACAGTGAGAGTCTCTTCAGGAGAGTGGAGAACCTCATGGCCTTCTACAGCACAGGAGTATCTGCCTGCATCCTCACTGCTGACTGGGTTTAGGAACAGACTGTTAGATTGGTTGGTTACATGTCCGTTCTTGTACCAGATGTAGGTGGGGTTGGGGTTGTCACTCAGAGTACAGGTGGTGGTGCTACAGGTCAGTGTCACCTTCTGTCCCTCTGTCACAGTGGGTGGAGTCACCTTCACCTGCAGACCTAAACGAAAGGGCGTTAAAACACTGAGTATATCATAAAGTAATAGTTTGCAGTATTGATAAGATGTGACATGCAGTGTTACCTGTGACAGTCAGAGTTGTACCAGGGAAGGTGGGCTCCCAGTTTGTCTGATCTGTTATGACTCTAAACTTATACTCAGCTGAATCCTCCTCTTTCAGGTCTGTGATTCTCAGGGTGGAGTCACTCTGCATATTTCTCAGGTACTCCACACGACCTCCATACCCCGGGCTCAGGATTTGAGGCGCCTCATCAAGTTTTCCTTTTGTATACCAGTTTGTTTCGGAGACTCTATGACCACTGGGATATGTATAAGAGCAGGATATGTCCACAGATGACCCCTTCAAGGTACAGAGACTTTGATGGGTGTAAGTCACGTGGAAATAACTGTGACCCCCAACAGCTGAAACACAAGTACATTTTTAAAATGGTGTACGTATTTTGAACTCTAAAGTCAACAGCCATTAATCAAAATGAAATAGTAGCCCTATTTCATGTCTGTTTCACTGCACATCAACACTGACCAATAATCTATTGGATGATTTTGCAAGACTTTAAAAAGTGTATTAGTCACACTCACACACTGCAGGAGAATTGATGCCTTTTACAGCACAGTAGAAGCTGTCGTCAGTTTCAATGTAGACTGAGTATAAGGGGGAGGAGTCCTCTTGTACAATCTTACTGTTCCTGTACCAGATGTAGGTGGGGTTGGGGTTACCAGTCAGAGTACAGGTGGTGCTACAGGTCAGTGTCGTTGACCACCATGTAGTGGTCACCTTCACCTGCAGGTCTGGAGTAGATAACAACATTAAAACCCTCAATTACCTGTTGTCTAGTTCAAATGAGGCAGGAGTGGACGTTCTCAAAACATCAATTCAGACATTCCTATTTTACGCATACTTTCATATTATTTATATTATTTCAATTCAAATTAAGACAATTTTCCAGAACCAATTAAACAGATTAGCACTATATATAATATCATTGTACCTGTAACAGACAAAGTGACTCCAGGGATACCAGAATATTTCCCTCCGATCTGATCTGTTATAAATCTGAACTTGTACGTAGCTGAGTCACTCTCTCTCAGGTCTGTGATTTTCAGGGTGTGGCCATTCCTCTTATTGCTACGGTACGTCACACGACCTTTATAGTCTGGGTCATCTCTCAGACTCACATGATTCTCCATAGGATAAACTTTGGTGAACCAGAGGGTTTTTATGACATTATACCAACTGGGATACGTGTAAGAGCAGGACAGCTCCACTGATGACCCCTTCAAGGTACAAATACTGTGAGTGGTGTAAGTCAGACTCCAGCCATTCTGATCCAGTACCGCTGAAACACAGTTAGATATCACAAGGACATTACATTAACTTCAAGGTCCTTTGAATCACACTAACACTTTGTTCCCGTAGTTGCTGAGTTGAGACATAGATACTCTTTGGTTGAGTGTGAATGGAAATTGTTTAAAGTGAAGTGGACACGCCAAATGTGTCACTTGTAGAACACGAAAATGGTTTTGCTTTTAGAAATATCTGTAGATTGACAAACCAGGCAACTAACAGATAAGAATGAGACCATACCTGCTACAGACCAGAGAAAGACCACCAACACACTTCCTGCTGTTCTCAAGGCCATTGTTGCATCTCCCACCCTGCAGTCTTAGAAACATAAACAACAACTCACTCTATAGCTGGTGAATAACTACACCTGATACATTGAAGTATAAACTGTAAATGGGGTACAGGGCCTCATTACTGAAAATGAACCAGGCTCATATTGTGTTGTGTTGTATTGTGCTATATGGTTGTCTTTGTGAATACTGTCTGTTAGTCTATTGCACTATATATGTATGTGTGTATGTATGTGTGTATGTATGTATGTATGTGGGTACAGTGCCTATCATCAGTAGGCTATTTACCCGTTGGATTTATTAAATGTTTTGTGTGTTACAAAGTGGGATTGAAATGGATTTCATTGTGGGTTTTTTGGGGGAACACAAAATACTCCATAATGTCAAAGTGAAAAGAAAATTATATAAAAGTTCACAAATTAAGAAAAAATAACAGAAATGTCTTGATTATGTAAGTATTCACCCTCTTTGTTATGACAATCCTAAATAAGTTCAGGTGTAAAAATGTGATTAACCTTTTAAGGATGGGACCCTTTTTTTCAATTTTCGCCTAAAATAACATACCCAAACCTAACTGCCTGTAGCTCAGGACCTAAAGCAAGGATATGCATATTCTTGATACCATTTGAAAGGAAACACTTTGAAGTTTGTGGAAATATGAAATTAATATAGGCGACTATAAGACATTAGATCTGGTAAAAGATCATACAACAAAAAAACGTGTTATCTGTTATTTATTTCTTTCCATCATCTTTGAAATGCAAGGGAAAGGCCACAATATATTATTGCAGTTTAGTCGCAATTTAGATTATGGCCACTAGATGGCAGCAGTGTGTGTGCAAAGTTTCAGATTGATCCAGTGAATCATTGCAATACTGGACTATTTTGTATCAAGTCTGCCCAAATGTGCCGAATTGGTCAATTGATACATTATCAAGTACATTACTATAGAGAACATACAAAAATTATATGGTAATACAAAATGTAAGTTTACACACTCCCAGGAATGTCATACATGATGGATCATTATTTTCACACATCTAGATGGCCGGGTGGGGTGGGTGTGGAGCGAGAGACAGCAGGGGTTCAAACTGTAGAACCTAGTTCCTACATTTCAATATAAAAATTGATTTTATCAAACAAAACTATGCTACATTTAATCTCTGGGACCCTTAGGATGACAAATCAGAGCAAGATTACTGAATGTAAGTACACTATTTACCTTCAGAGGTGAATGTATCAAACCAGTTGCCATGATACATTTTTTGTTGATGTGCACTCTCCTCAAACAAGAGCATGGTATTTTTTCACTGTAATAGCTACTGTAAATTGGACAGTGCAGTTAGATTAACAAGAATGTAAGCTTTCTGCCCATATAAGACATGTCTATGTCCTGGAAATGTTGCTGTTACTTACAACAGTCATGCTAATCACATTAGCGCACATTAGCTCAACCGTCCCATATTTTAAATATTGTTCCAAGTTCACTTTTAATTTGGAATGACCTATCTTGTGGCTGAAATAGCTGAATCCACTCATTTGAAGGGGTGTCTACATACTTTTGTATATATAGTCCCGTGTAGCTCAGTTGGTAGAGCATGGCGCTTACAACGCCAGGGTTGTGGGTTCGATTCCCACGGGGGGCCACTATGAAAATGTATGCACTCACTAACTGTAAGTCGCTCTGGATAAGAGCGTCTGCTAAATGACGAAAATGTAAAATAGTGTATACCAGAGATAACAGACTGTTGATATTGCATCCACAAAACTCAAACGCCGGTTCACCAGTATGAAAAAAAATCGCTAACCGTTTTTTTTGTTCAAGCCATTTAGAACTGTTGTCTGCTAAATATGACTATCGTTTGCATCTGCCAATTAATTGGCTGTCCAGTATCCAGATGACTTCTCCCCATAGTTTCCCATACAGTTAATATTTTTTCCCTTCTGTTTCCCTGATGTTGCTACGGCAATCAAGCTGTTTTTACCATCCCTGAAACTATCGCTTCTGCAGAAAGATCGTTTCTAAACTAAAACTCATAAAGAGCTACAGAAGAACAATTAGGATCTCAGTCTGACATGAGCTTTTGAACAGATGAGTAAACTCCACTCATTGCACTGGCGCCGTCGTAGCCTTGACCATGGCATTTGTTCGCCAATATCCCCCTTGTGAGGGAGTATGGTACGCCAGTGTCACGAACTCGATGATGTTCTCCGTTTGCTCTGACACCCACAAGCGTCACGGGAATCGTCTGAAGTCCATACCGATCTGCCAACTTCAGTCTGTAGCGTTCAAAAAGTTTGGGCTACACACTAATATGTGAGCGTAATAAGGTGATACTCTCACAGACACTTAATATGTCGGTTGTTTTGTTCTAGGACGCCCACAAGCCTAACAAGACTCGTCTGAAGGTAGCCCGGTACCAGTTAGAAATAATAATGGAAGTACTGTCTAGAAGTAGTTAAGTGCCAAAGAAAAAAGGGTGTTAAATACGGGTCAATAATTAAAAAAATCCAGTTCTTTCTTATAGCTCTCAGATATAGGACAGACACTTTAAAAAAACTTCCTTTAGATCAATTTTTGACTATCAGTTTTTCCATGTATGAATCTGTTTTTCAATGGGTTTCTATGGGCTAATAGCATTAAGGCCAAATTCCCTAATGCCTTACATAGAAGGGCACCAATTGGAAGATGGGTGAAAAAAAAAGAGTAGAAAATCAATATCCATTAAAGCAAAGCGTAGACAACCCTGTTCCAGGAGTGCCGCATGTACGGCAGGATTTTGTTTCAACTAGGCACCACACCTGACCAACTGAGATAATTGATCAGTTCAGTGATTGCCTAAATGTAGTGATTGCCTGATTCTAAACACACACATTCAATTATAACACTTACCTGCTGCAGGTGAAATGGTGGAAAATCATGTTAACACAACACATCACTGAGTACCACTCTCCATATTTTCAAACATGGTGGTAGCTGCACCATGTTATGGGTATGCTTGCCATCGGCAAAGACTGGGGAGTTTTGCAGAATAAAACTAAACGGAATGCCTACTTCTGTCTATTTAAGCTAACATGCTGTATGATGCAAAAACAATTTTCTATTGGATACAATAAAGTCATCATCAACATCAACATCAACAACAACAACAATCACATTGAACAGATCTGTAGTAATGTAAACACATATTTCTACATTGATTGTTCTGAAGCTGTTTTATTCTCAGAACCCCAAATATAGGAGGATAAATGTTCAGTCCTCTACGGTCCATCAAGCTGTATTGCAGTCTAAAGACTGACCGCCAGGTTCAATGATAGCTCCTATCCCCAAGCTGTGAGGCTAAACAGCAAGTGACTCACACACACACACACACACACACACACACACACACACACACACACACACACACACACACACACACACACACACACACACACACACACACACACACACACACACACACACACACACACACACACACGGGTTAGACTTTGACTGTAGCTTCAGCCTGCAATACTCTATGTATGGTGAGGTCACTTGTCAGTCAGCATTTCAATGTATTTTTATACATATGACAAATAAACTGAACCTTGTCTTGAACATTGAACGTTGAATTGAAATCCGGGACCTTTCTGCAGAAATGCATCTTGGTATTACTGTCATACTCTACTCTACTGATACATTTTTAAACATGCAATTGAATAAACTGAACTAAACACATGAAACCACAGTCCATGGTCCGTATTCCCAAAGTGAGGGTTGAAGTGCTGATCGAGGATCAGTTTTGACTTTTAGATCATCATTATATGGAGGGGGAGACCTGATCCTAGATCAGCACTCCTTTTGTTTTTCTTGGGGTAGATGAGCTTTAAAATTGTAGATAGATTGTGGCTTCCGTCAATGTAATTGTCTGCATTATTTCCAATCCCCCATATATGTATTTTTGTAAATATATATATATTTATATTCTCTATTAAAAAACCTTTAAAAATATTTTCCTTCTTTATTATTTTCCCCTAACCCTGCCACCCCTCCCCTAATTGGAGTAAACTAATCGACAACAATACTTAGATCAGCACTCCTACACTGAGACACTTAATGAATAAAGGCCCTGATGTAACAACCAAAACACAGCTCAAAACATAACAAAATGCAAAGGATCCAGTAAGTCTTACCCTCAAATATATGATTTATGACTAAAAACATATAACAAAATCAATATTTCAAGATATCGTCAAGCTTACTTACAGAGTGAAGTGAAGGATAGAGGTTTTGTACAGTGAGTCAACTTACTGTCAGTTAGTGTGAATTCTGTGGTTGATACATATTTAACTGTCCTTTTCCTTCCTCTTTAAGACATTAACATGCATGACGACCAGACCAGCACATCAGAAAAGGGATGTTACTGTATTTCAATAGAAATTACGCAACAGTCTGCATATCTATTTGCCTTTCTTCATTTGAAGAGTAGGCTTACATTTTTAAAATGAGCTAAATGTGTCACATTTCCAAAGTGATATTTTGACTACAAAGAAAACCATTTAAACAATGTGTCGACTATAGAGGGCTTGTTGCGGTAGCTAGGTGATTTGTGAGGCAACTGCAAGCCCTCTATACTATTTAGAATGTTAACAATTTCTTAGAATGTGTTGCCTTGCCCTTCTTAGTTCTGTATACACAGGTCAAAGTTTCATGATGTCATTCAATTAGAACCCATTCCATTTAAACACCCATGACCATCACTCCTCATCAGCTGCAAAAAAAGTGCTACTGAAGGTTCCAGTGTTCTAGACTAGAGCTCCCCCTACTGCATCTCAACATTACTGCAGCCTCCTAATAATAATGTCCTCAATAATGTTGGGCTAATAACAACATTACAAACTGTAAATACATCAGATAGAATGGTGGAACACAACACTGGCTCCTTGACAAAGTGACATTTAAGCACACACACACTGATGTCTGTTGTAGTACAATATGCCACTGTCATATTCTGTTACAATGTTGGACTTTGTGTACAGTAGAGGAGGCTGGTGGGCAAAGATATAGAAGGACAGGCTCATTGTGATGGTGGCTGGAATAGAAGAATGGATATCGTTACATTCATTCCATTCCAGCCATTAAAATGAGCCCGTCCTCCTATATCTCTGCCCACCAGCCTCCTCTGTTGTAGAGTACCGGTAATAGCCTTAGCTGGCAGAGGCATCAGTATCATAATCATCACCATAGTGATGCTGTATTGACTGTAGAGTCTAATGTAGCCTGTTATCCATATAGTCTAATGTAGCCTGTTGTCCATATATAGTCTAATGTAGCCTGTTATCCATATATAGTCTAATGTAGCCTGTTATCTATATATAGTCTAATGTAGCCTGTTTTCCATATATAGTCTAATGTAGCCTGTTATCCATATATAGTCTAATGTAGCCTGTTATCTATATATAGTCTAATGTAGCCTGTTTTCCATATAGTCTAATGTAGCCTGTTATCTATAAATAGTCTAATGTAGCCTGTTGTCCATATAGTCTAATGTAGCCTGTTATCTATAAATAGTCTAATGTAGCCTGTTGTCCATCTATTGTCAAATGTAGCCTGTTATCCATATAGTCTAATGTAGCCTGTTATCTATAAATAGTCTAATGTAGCCTGTTATCTATAAATAGTCTAATGTAGCCTGTTATCTATATATAGTCTAATGTAGCATGTTATCCATATAGTCTAATGTAGCCTGTTATCTATATATAGTCTAATGTAGCATGTTATCCATATAGTCTAATGTAGCCTGTTATCCATATATAGTCTAATGTAGCCTGTTATCTATATATAATTGAATGTAGCTTGTTTTCCATATAGTCTAATGTAGTCTGTTATTCATATATAGTCAAATGTAGCATGTTATCCATATATAGTCTAATGTAGCCTGTTATCTATATATAGTCTAATGTAGCCTGTTATCCATATATAGTCTCATGTAGCCTGTTATCCATATATTGTCTAATGTAGCCTGTTATCTATATATAGTTGTAAGTCGCTCTGGATAAGAGCGTCTGCTAAATGACGTAAATGTAAATGTAGTCTAATGTAGCCTGTTATCAAATAAATCCACTGTGTCACAAAAACAATTTAAATACTTTACTTGAATCCACAAATCACATGTATATTTTTAAAGGATCCAAACATGTCAAAGGTTCCTGTTTTCTTGGCACTCAAGGGTACCGAAATTACCTCCTTCTCTAAACAGCTAGGCTGCCCACGACAGCTGAAACAGAGCAGTACCTGTTTGAGTGGCCGAGACTGCAAAATATCAGCACCACCAACTAGCACCTTCACCTGAGGCTGTCCAACCGTGCCACGAGGGGCTGGTATTTCAGCAGCTTCTCTGCAAAGGCCTGCTCCATATATCCGTTAAATGAGAAGCCCACTTCCAAAATGAGCACCTCCCCCTGGCCCCCCACACATCAACAATATCTGGCGTATTTGGCACACAGGAAAACACATCATCATCAACATCAAACCAGCTTCCCCTTACACAATAATGTTTATGCATGTGTGCTGTTGCTAAGACTACTTGTCTCACCTCGCTGGCTATCAGGTCAACAAGGCGGTCATGTCTAGCAATGTACAAATCCCCCGTACACGCACACACACACACACACACACACATGGGTGGGCACACGCATACACACACACACACACACTGCAGTGTTACAAAGTTTGTTTGCATGTCTTTTATACCCTGGTTAATCATCTCATCCCTATGTAGATCAACACTCCTACACTGAGACACTTTATGAATACTGGCCCTGATGTAACAACCAAAACACAGATCAAAACATAACAAGAAGTAAAATGATACATTACACTCAAGTATATGACTTACGGCTAAAAACAAATAACTCCAAACTATATTTCAAGATATTGTCAAATGTACTTCCAGCTTGAAGTGAAGGGGAGAGGTCTTGTACAGTGAGTCAACTAACAACTTAATGGCAGTGTGTGGGAACTGCTAGTAAGTGTCAGTTCTGTGGTTGATACATATTTCAAGTAGTCAGGGCACAAGTAGATGATACAGAACTGTCCTTTTCTTCCTCTTTAAGACATTAACATGCATGAGGACCAGAACAGCATGTCAGAAAAGGAAGGTTACTGTATTAGAGTGAGCCCTACATTTCTAAAATGGACAAAATGTTCCCCATTTCCACTTTTCTTTAATACAGAACCATGTTAAGCCCCTAAGGTTGATGTCCATGACACGCGGAAAACAATTAGCATAATCCCAAAATCTGATCTCTACCAGTCAGTTTAAGGTAGAGATATCTGTTTTTTTTGCATTTAATGCGTCTCAATCCACCGAGTCCACCTATGTTGCACTTCCGCATCTGCGGTGAAAGGTGACAGAGCTAGAGCGATGTTTGTCAGACCATGAGACATCCCGAAAATTCGTATTCTCATAACATCTTGCTCTACGACCCCCACAAGCGTCTTGGGACTCATTTGAAGTTGGTACAGTTGATCTGTAGTATCCAAACAATTTGGTCTACACACTAATGTGTGGAAAGATGAGACTCTCACGAACATGTCTGTTGTTTTGCTCTAGGACGCCCACAGGCCACACAAGACAAACTTATGGAAGTATATACTGTTCAGTGCCAAAAATAAGGGGTTAAATACATGTAAAAAAATATATATATATATATTCTGATCTTTCTTATATCTCTCAGGTATAGGACAGACACTTCAGAATAATCTTCCTTTCGATTTTTTTGGGGGGGACTATCTTTTATTCCATGTAGTGAACCTGTTATTCAATGTGTTTGTATGGGCTAATAGCAGTAAGGCCAAAAATAATTTTAAATCAAATAATCATATTTTTTTGATACGTTAAGGTTTCTTAAAATTCTAAATCAAATAGCTAAATTATCCTTGGTATGACCTTCTTAAAAATAATCAATATAGGAGGCACTCTTTCCCCTGGTCTAAAAAATAATATCGTCCAGAAGAAACACTCATCACCATTGATGGGAGCCATCCTCCTGGGCCTGGGAGGGAGAGAGAGACACACACACAAACAGTATGAAAACACAAGCACCTGCCTGTGCTCCTTCCGTCATTTGTCTGTCCTTTTGTACATTTCAAAAGATGATTTGAGTTGATTGGTAACATTTAAGAATAACTCATAATTAACCCATTATAAGTGCTTATATATGTTTATAAATGATAGTTGATGATTTGACAGACAGACGGATGTCCTTACCCTGAGGAGGCATACTGGGAGGCTGAGGAGGTGTTGAGGCCTCTAGGGTTGGTCCTCTGAGGAGAGGGAGGGGTTCTCTGCATACAGCGGTCTGGGTACCAGATCACCAGCATGGTGCTCTCCAGCTCCACCCCCTGGACAGGAGGACAAACAGCAGGCAGAGTCCAAATACATACAATGGAACTAATAGCATAGTCCTAAAAGGTTGTGCAGCCTGTCTATACTATGCCCCCTGTGGTGGGGTCTGGTAGTGCAGCCTGTCTATACTATGTCCTCTGTGGTAGGGTCTGGTAGTGCAGCCTGTCTATACCATGTCCCCTGTGGTGGGGTATTGTAGTGCAGCCTGTCTATACTATGCCCCCTGTGGTGGGGTCTGGTAGTGCAGCCTGTCTATACTATGCCCCCCGTGGTGGGGTTTGGTAGTGCAGCCTGTCTATACATTGCACCCTGTGGTGGGGTATTGTAGTGCTCCCTGTCTATACTATGTCCCCTGTGGTGGGGTCTGGTAGTGCAGCCTGTCTATACTATGTCCCCTGTGGTGGGGTATTGTAGTGCACCCTGTCACTACAGACCCTGGTTCGATTCCAGGCTTCATCACAATCTGGCCATAATGGTGAGTCCCATGGGGTGGCGCGCAATTTGCCCAGTGTCGGCAGGGGTAGGCCGTCATTGTAAATAAGAATTTGTTCTTAACTGAATTGCCTAATTAAATAAAAAATTCACAGGGTCTGAGCTCTCCACCTGAAATGAGACAACTCAGTTAACAGTGCGTGTGATTTCTGATCAATTATTATTGATCTATGATAGTTTATCTCCTGACAGTAATGGCAACGTGGTTCAATAGAGCCATCATGTGTCCAATAGGCAGAAATACAAGAAACAACATCGAAGTGGAAATAGTCATGAATCAATGTATTAATAGTTAATCAAATAATCAATGTCTATATTGTCAATTTTTTATTTTATTTACAACATTATATTTATCCTTTATTGACACTGAACATCACTGTAAAAACTGCAAATGTAAAAATATTTGATGTATCTAAATAGTTAATAATATATATTTTTAAATAATAAAACAAGCAATATCATGACACTGAACAATATGGTATTACATAATATAAAATGCGGAACAATGTCTGACAACAATACAAAGTAAATCATCATTAAACACATCAGGAGCAACTTGGCCCAAGAGCTACAAGTAATAAAAAGCTGTTACCAGTATTATTCATGTTAGTCGCTGAAAATAATCATCCTGCATCCTTTGACTCTCTATATCCCCTATCCTCCTGGCCGGCTCGGTCCTCCCCTCCTGCTCCGTGGCTTGACGACTCATTGCGAGCTCACAGAACAGGGCTCTGGGCAGCCGAGCGGAAATGGAGGAAAAATAGACTCCCTGCGGACCTGGCATCTTTTCACTCCCTCCTCTCTACATTTTCTTCATCTGTTTCTGCTGCTAAAGCCACATTCTACCACTCTAAATTCCAAGCATCTGCCTCTAACCCTAGGAAGCTCTTTGCCACCTTCTCCTCCCGGCTGAATCCTCCTCCCCCTCCACCCCCCCTCCTCCCTCTCTGTGGATGACTTCGCCAACCATTTTGAAAAGAAGGTTGACGACATCCGATCCTCGTTTGTTAAGTCAAATGACACTGCTGGTCCTGCTCACACTGCCCTACCTATGCTTTGACTTCTTTCTCAGAATGACCTCCTTGATCCAAACCAGTCAGGTTTCAAGACTGGTCATTCAACTGAGACTGCTCTTCTCTGTGTCACGGAGGCTCTCCGCACTGCTAAAGCTAACTCTCTCTCCTCTGCTCTTGTCCTTCTAGACCTGTCTTCTGCCTTTGATACTGTGAACCATCAGATCCTCCTCTCCACCCTCTCCGAGTTGGGCATCTCCGGCGCGGCTCACTCTTGGATTGTCTCCTACCTGACCGGTCGCTCCTACCAAGTGGCGTGGTGAGAATCTGTCTACGCACCACGTGCTCTCACCACTGGTGTCCCCCAGGGCTCAGTTCTAGGCCCTCTCCTATTCTCGCTATACACCAAGTCACTTGGCTCTGTCATATCCTCACATGGCCTCTCCTATCATTGCTACGCAGACGACACAAAACTAATCTTCTCCTTTCCCCCTTCTGATAACCAGGTGGCGAATCGCATCTCTGCATGTCTGGCAGACATATCAGTGTGGATGATGGATCACCACCTCAAGCTGAACCTCGGCAAGATGGAGCTGCTCTTCTTCCGCTAACATCAAGGCGGTGACCCGATCCTGTAGGTTCATGCTCTACAACATTCGGAGAGTACGAACCTGCCTTACACAGGAAGCGGCACAGGTCCTAATCCAGGTACTTGTCATCTCCCGTCTGGATTACTGCAACTCGCTGTTGGCTGGGCTCCCTGCCTGTGCCATTAAACCCCTACAACTCATCCAAAATGCCGCAACCCGTCTGGTGTTCAACCTTCCCAAGTTCTCTCACGTCACCCCGCTCCTCCGCACACTCCACTGGCTTCCAGTTGAAGCTCGCATCTGCTACAAGACCATGGTGCTTGCCTACGGAGCTGTGAGGGGAACGGCACCTCCGTACCTTCAGGCTCTGATCAGTCCCTACACCCAAACGAGGGCATTGCGTTCATCCACATCTGGCCTGCTGGCCCCACTACCTCTGCGGAAGCACAGTTCCCGCTCAGCCCAGTCAAAACTGTTCGCTGCTCTGGCACCCCAATGGTGGAACAAGATCCCTCACGACGCTAGGACAGCGGAGACACTTGAAACCCCACCTCTTTAAGGAATACCTGGGATAGGATAAAGTAATCCTTCTATCCCCCCTTACCCCACCCCCCAAAAAATAAATAAAAATAAAATAAAATACATATTGTAAAGTGGTTATCCAATTTCACAACTCTTAGTACAAAACTCAAAACAGATCATCAAAAAGGTGTTTTTCACAACTTTCAGCTCATTTTCAAATGACTGAGTAAAACACAAAAAATCACACAGTAACTTTTTCACCAAACATAATCAGTATTTCCTCTAGAAATACCTTTCATATAAAGTCATTGCCCTTCACAATGCAATGATCACAATACTTTTCACATGATTCTCTTCTCATTTGTTTAAATACATTTGACCATCACTTAATCCAGCTGTGCTTAATGGTTAATCACTTAACCGTTTGGTAAACCTATAGATTTTTAACTGGTTTGTCTACTATATTATGGATTTTGAGAACTACAGAAATAAAATGTGTGTTTGTAAAGTATAAACATCTAAATTACATGTATGATACATGATAATCATACATAATGACAACTCGTTATTGCTAACTGATATCACATAGTGGTAACCACAATTGGTCACCATATAAAAGGGTGTGTGTGAACACTTGCAATTTCTTTCAACATGGAGCAGGATAGACAGCAAGGGAGAGGAATAAATCAAAGAGCTCGTGGACAAGGGACCCGTCAGAGAGGTCAAAGAGGTGGACATGGGCCCCATCAAAGAGGTCAAAGAGGTGGACATCAGAGAGAGGGAGGCAGACGGCAGGGAACTGTCGTGTCTAATGAAGTCCGGGCCAAGAGGCCTTGCCATGGCAGAGGCTGCCAGATTAGTTCATCCCAATCTGAAAAAGATCAGCTGTCAATTAGATTTGAAAACATTTCGCCAAGAAAACCGGTTAATCTGCAGGATATGCACTATGCTTTACCATTACATTTAAAGTAAATTACACATTGTAATGCATGTGGTGACCGTGGTAGTGTGCTGACCTACCAGCAGCAGTGGGCAGTTGTGGAAATGGTGAGGGCCAGGAATGACATATGGCTGTCTGAAATAAAGCAGGCCATTGAGGAGAATGATGACACCTTTGCCAATGTGCATCCATCAGCCTACTAATAATCACCTGCCTTTTGAAGAGGCAGCAGGTATCTATGGAACACATTTACCTGGTGCCTTTTGAGAGGAACAACCACCAGATAAAACAGCTGTATGAGTATGTTCAGGTACAGCACTATATACTGTATTACTGCTACTATGTGATGCACATGCTACTTCACAATATTATATTGGAACTATACTATAAAAGCACTAAAGATGGTGTGGTAGGACGTAGGCCATGACTTGGATCCTACAACGCTGCACACCTCATTGTGTTTCTCAGTGAAATTGAGCAGGCCTGTCAAGGTGAAGGGGTCACCTATGTCATTGTATGGGACGATGTCAGGTTCCACCACGCAGAGGTGGTTCAGGTATGGTTTCAGGCCCATCCCCGATTCGTGACCCTATCCCTGCCCCCATACTCTCCTTTCCTCAACCCTATTGGGGAATTTTTCAGCATGAAGGTGTATGATGTCCTGCAATGCATGAACAATGAGGACATTCACTATGATGTGGATGAGAATTCATAGCCAAATGCTCAAGACAGGCTTGATGCAAATTAATGCGTGCTAAAGGTTGTTTCATTTTCATTCATTTTATTTGTTTCATTTTTGCATGAATGATGTGTAGAGGATGTCTTCATTGATCACCTTTGATTGCACATTGGATAGATATTATGGAAATTATAGATCTTCTGTCAATTTTGTTGGGTAATGTAAGTATATTGCCTAATGTGAAAACAGTGTAATTTACAGTACAGTAGCATATTACTTTCAGCACTTCTAAGGGCGATTTGAAACACATATCTTGCATTGTTTGCTATTGGATTAACTGGTAGTTAAAACGACTAAATTGAAAATATAGTATGTTGTGTTTTGGTGATTAAACCAATGTTCTCATTACATTTCAGAATGAACTTATATTTTGAATTAATGGATGTGTGGTGATAGATGTTTACAATCCAAATTAATGTACAATGACAGGTTTTGAATGAAAGACTGGCTGCGTTATAAGTGTGACCAGTTTGGAGTTTTGTACTAAGAGTCGTGAAAATGTACCACGTATGGGTGAAAATAAAACCAAAACGATTTGAAAAAACGAGAACCTTTTGCATATAGTGTTGATAAAACACGTTTGTGTGCGTGAATGTTTGTGTGTGTGTGTGTGTGCATGTTCATGTGTATGACTGTCTGTGTGTGTGTGTGTGTGTGTGTGTGTGTGAGTGTAGGCATTTGGATTTTATGTTTAACAAACATATAGATGAGCTGGTTAAGAAGCTAAGATTTAAAGTTGGCTTTTTTTTCGGAAACAGGTCGTGCCTTTCTCTAAGCACTAGGAAGCAGATTATTCAGTCAACCTTTTTATCTGTTCTTGATTATGGTGATATTATTTATCAAAGTGCAGCTGCTACTACTCTTAACCCTTTGGATGCCATCTACCAGAGTGCCCTTTGTTTAATAACAGGAGACAGATTTGATACTCATCAACGCATACTGTATCAAAAGGTTGGCTGGCCTTTGCTAAAGACTCCACTGAAGATACTGTTATAATAAGGTCAAAACAATGACAATTACGTTTATTCTTAAAAATGTATCAGAAAAAATGTCACACTTCACACAGTTTACAAAAAAAACATTTCATAAAAGCGTTAAGAAATGTTGCATCAAGCAGAACTCTTTCCTGGACATTGAGGCAAAATTGTGCCATAGTTTGTAATAAAAACAATTAAAAATATTTATAAAAAAATCAAGCAAACTTCTACGATGTGTATCATCTAATAGTAGCATATGTGTCACGCCCTGGCTCTGGGGACTCTTGTATGTTGAGCCAGGGTGTTAGTTTCTTTGTGTAGTGTCTATGTTTCGTTTCCTATGTTCTGTTCTAGGTTATGTGTTTCTATGTTGGCCAGGGTGGTTCTCAATCAGAGGCAACGAGAATCAGCTGTTGCTTGTTGTCTCTGATTGGGAACCATACTTAGGCAGCCTTTTGTGCACTTGTGATTCGTGGGATCTTGTTCCGTGTAGGTTTGTGTATGACCGAGGACTTCACGTTTCGTTGTTTTGTTATTTTGTATCGTGTTGCTAAGTACACTATTAAAGAGATGTACGCATATCACGCTGCGCCTTGGTCCACTCATTATGACGATCGTGACAGAAGATCCCACCATCAACGGACCAAGCTGCGTGTCCAAGAGCAGACAGCCTGGACTTGGGAGGAGATCTTGGACGGGCAGGGGTCCTGGACTTGGGAGGAAATCCAGGCCGGAATGGATCGCCGTCCGTGGGAGGAGACGGTGGAGGCGCGCCATAGAGAGGAGCAGCGGCGCCAACCGGGTCGACGTCGGACACGCAAGAGGCAACCCCAAGACATTTTTTGGGGGGGGCACACGGCATGGACGACGGGGCTGCTGGAGGCAGCTACGGGGCGAGTTTGGGGATTAGGAGAGGAGGCCACCGGGTTTGGGGGGCTGGAAGGGAGCTTGGCGGAGCCTAGAGATAGAGCAGAGCCAACTCCCCGTACTCAGGCTAGGCAGCGTGAGACTGGGCAGGTTCCGAGGTATGCGGAGCTGCGTACTGTGCCGCGAGTGGTCCGGCAAGTCCGGTACGTCCTGTGCGAGCACCACGCACGTGTCGTGCTAAGGTGGGCATGCAGCCAGGACGGAGTGTGCCGGCTCAACGCTCGTGGCCTCCAGTACCCCTCCTCGGTCCCGGATATCCTGCGCCAGTGTCACATGCTGTAGTGCTAGTACGAGTACACAGCCCTGTACGTCCTGTGCTGATGCCTCACACAAAGTGTGTAAAAATAGGCATTCAGCCAGGACGGGTTGTGTCAGCTCTTCGCTCCAGACCTCCAGTCCGTCTCCACAGCCCGGTCCGGCCTGTTCCTGCTCCCCGCACCAAGCCTGTGGTGCGCGTCGCCAGCCCGGCCCGGCCTGTTCCTGCTCCCCGCACCAAGCCTGTGGTGCGCGTCGCCAGCCCGGTCCGGCCTGTTCCTGCCCCTCGCACCAAGCCTGTGGTGCGCGTCGCCAGCCCGGCCCGGCCTGTTCCTGCCCCTCGCACCAAGCCCGTGGTGCGCGTCGCCAGCCCGGCCCGGCCTGTTCCTGCTCCCCGCACCAAGCCTGTGGTGCGCGTCGCCAGCCCGGTCCGGCCTGTTCCTGCTCCTCGCACCAAGCCTGTGGTGCGCGTAGCCAGCCCGGTCCGGCCTGTTCCTGCTCCCGCACCAAGCCTGTGGTACGCGTCGCCAGCCCGGCCCGGCCTGTTCCTGCTCCCCGCACCAAGCCAGTGGTGCGCATCGTCAGCCCGGTCCGGCCCATTCCTGCTCCCCCCACCAAGCCAGTGGTGCGCATCGTCAGCCCGGTCCGGCCATTTCCTGCTCCCCGCACCAAGCCAGTGGTGCGCGTCGTCAGCCCGGTCCGGCCCATTCCTGCTCCCCGCACCAAGCCAGTGGTGCGCATCGTCAGCCCTGTTCGGCCCGTTCCTGCTCCCCGCACCAAGTCAGTGGTGCGCGTCGTCAGCCCGGTCCGGCCCATTCCTGCTCCCCGCACCAAGCCTGTGGTGCGCGTCGTCAGTCCGGCACAGCCCGTGCCTGTTTCACCGGTGCCTGGTACCGGTCAGCTGCTCCACACCGGAGCCTAAGCAATCCGCTCCACCGATGTCCAGTCCAGCTCCAGCCAGCGGGGCCAGACCAGACCAGGGGCGCTACGGGGGGGTTGTTAGAGGGTGGTGGTCACGCCCGGAGCCGGATCCGCCTCCGAGGTGGAATGCCCACCCGGCCCCTCCCCTGTTGGGTTTATGTTGGCGCGGTCGCAGTCCGCGCCTTTGGGGGGTACTGTCACGCCCTGGCTCTGGGGACTCTTGTATGTTGAGCCAGGGTGTTAGTTTCTTTGTGTAGTGTCTATGTTTCGTTTCCTATGTTCTGTTCTAGGTTATGTGTTTCTATGTTGGCCGGGGTGGTTCTCAATTAATCATCTCTAATAATCTCTAATAATCAATTAGAGGCAACGAGAATCAGCTGTTGCTTGTTGTCTCTGATTGGGAACCATACTTAGGCAGCCTTTTGTGTACGCATATCACGCTGCGCCTTGGTCCACTCATTATGACGATCGTGACAATATGAAGTAATACAACATAATAGAAACACAATAACTATTGCTGTTAGCCTTCATGTATATAAAAAAATACTGTAGTTATATAAAATATAACTGGACCTTGAGGTTGCCTACTTCAGAAATACATATGTTTATTAAAGATCTGGTACTCAGAAATATTAACGATTTTATTTAAGAAATATTAAACTTATATCATTTTCAACTATATTATTATATACTATTATAAACTGGTTAGTTTGGGTCTTGGATGCTGACTGACTGAAACTGCATTTCAGAAGTGAATACTGTATATCAGACAATATACCACGGGTATGGCGTAAAAAATACTATTTTTGTTGGTAACCAGTTTCTAATAGCAATCAGGCCAATATCCGACGGCATATCCGCTTTGTGTCAAGAACAGCCCTTAGCCGTAGTATAAACCACCCAGTTTATAATGGCCAATATTCCACACCCCCTCAAGCTTTATGGCACTTATTTTGAATATATGGGTTTTTGTCAAACGTGTTGAGTTCAGGTCTTCTTGGTTCTAGGTTTGTTGTGTTCAGGTCTTCTTGGTTCTGGGTTTGTTGTGTTCAGGTCTTCTTGGTTCTGGGTTTGTTGACTGCCTTGACTGTAGATCACAGAGGGGTCCTCCTCAGCTGATTGTGCTGCTGCAGGTCTGAAGAGAGAGAAACAGAAATGAAACAAAGGCTGCGTCCCAAATGTTGGCACCCTATACCCTTTATAGTGCACTGCCTTTGTAGTGCACTAAATAGGGAATATGATGCCATTTGGAACGCAAAATGAGCAGTTCCTCAAAACCATCATTACATCAATACATGTCATAGTAATTTTCTTGAGATGTCCATTGTTGGGTTCGTAGTTTACGGAAATGACATCACTAGTGGTCACTATGGGTCAACTGTTTTGCTTATTGATGACATCTCCTACAATAAGCAGCAGCATATGAATTACCTTAATGCAGAATATGCTTACTGGGTGGCAGCAGTGGGGCGGTTGAATTTCACAGCAGCGTACTGGACATCCTCGTACTGTTTCTGTGGTTGAGGCAGTTGAACAGTGGAGCACAGAGGGACTTCCTGGTTTTTGGAGCGAGAGAAGTGGACGCTGGCGTAGTGAACATCATCCTGGTCTACGGTGGCTGCTGTCTGTGTTGCAGTAAGGGTCATGGCCATGCTTGAGATGTTGTCATACACTGGACTAGAGTCTCCCTGATGGGGTGAGAGGACAGACAACATGAGGAGTGGAAATGTTCCACAAAGAATACACAGACATCACAGTCATCTTCTGATTCCAACAGACTCACCTGTCTATTGTCTGCTGTGTCTCTTGGGTCAGAGGTGGATTTGGAGGACTTCTTACTGTTTGTTAATTAATGAATTAATCAATCAATCAATGTTACTAAAGTTAAATAATAAAAAATAAATAATACAATTCACTTACCTAAACCACGTGAAGCCAGAGAGACAGAGGATGAGAACCAGAACATGTCACGATTTAAACTGAATATGAACCCAAATGCAGACAACTACACCGAGCCAGAGAAGGTTTAACAGGTTTATTTCAAAGTTAAATTGTCCAGGTTTCCAAAAATAGGGGAAGAGCAAGTCCAGGTCTACAGGGAGGGTAACAGATCCAGGGTTCTGAGCAGGAGTGGTACCGTAACGTCCTAGTGTCCGTGGTGAGTCCAAATGTGAGGTCCAGTAGTGGAAAGCAGGATGGTGGTGGCAGGAGTGAAGCGGAGGCAGGAGTCAGGTTCCAATAATATGGTCGTCTTGACTATGATCTGACGATGAGTGGCAAGTTTGACCGGGTCTTTAAGGCTGAGGTGATTATGGTGAATGAGCTGCAGCTGGAACCCTGACTCCCGCACACCAGACTTCACTCCTGCAATAAAGAACAGACAGAGGGGAGGGGGAGAGCAGAGAGAGAGAGCTACCTAGCAGCAGTAGGCCTAACAGAACAACCACTATGATTCCTACAGCTGCAGTCATAACTGAGGTTTGTTTCCTATAATATAATATGGATGATGTGAGTACATGGTATGATATAATAAACTAAAAATAAACGTAAATACAAGACATTAATGCAATACTTGTTAAGGGATCTTATAACCCAATGTATAGTTATAAACTAAGGGATCTTATAACCCAATGTATAGTTATAAACTAAGGGATCTTATAACCCAATGTATAGTTATAAACTAAGGAGTAATAATCCAAAGTATATTGATTCAGATTAACTAGAAACATGTAGTTTTGTATTGAAGTATTGAAGATGAAACTTGACCTGCTACAATGATCATCAGAGCTGAGTTCTTAGATGCTATTTTATTCCGGGCCTCACAGTAGTATTCTCCACTGTCCTCAGAGCTGATGTTGGTGATGCTGTAACTCTGTCCTGATGCTTTTGGTGAGGTTATGTTCTTCTTGTATCAGGTGTAGTTGTACACAGGTGGGTTGGCATCACTGCTGCAGGTCAGAGTCACTGAACTGCCCTCCACTATTTCACCAGAGGGACTGACTGACACTGAGCTGTCCTTTGGGCCATCTGGTGGACAATATGTATCAACACATTGTTCATACATATTGCTTTACATGAGGAGCATCATGGAACTTACACTTATGATTGAAATAATTGAAATAATAATATAAATATGTGTAACTTAGACGATAATGTAACAATACAGTGTTTGTGTAGTACTACAGTAGTGAGATGAGTACAATCATGGAACTTGGACATAGATTGAAATAATAGATAGATAGAATAGAGAAGAGAAGATGTTACTAAAAGAATACAACTGGAGATGGATCACACATACTCACATCTGACAGTGAGAGTCTCTTCAGGAGAGTGGAGATCCTCATGGCCTTCTACAGCACAGGAGTATCTGCCTGTATCCTCACTGCTGACTGGGTTTAGGAACAGACTGTTAGATTGGTTGGTTACATGTCCATTCTTGTACCAGATGTAGGTGGGGTTGGGGTTGTCACTCAGAGTACAGGTGGTGCTACAGGTCAGTGTCACCTTCTGTCCCTCTGTCACAGTGGCAGGAGTCACCTTCACCTGCAGACCTAAACGAAAGGGCGTTAAAACACTGAGTATATCATGAAGTAATAGTTTGCAGTATTGATAAGATGTGACATGCAGTGTTACCTGTGACAGTCAGAGATGTTCCAGGCAAGGTGGGCTCCCAGTTTGTCTGATCTGTTATGACTCTTAACTTATACTCAGCTGAATCCTCCTCTCTCAGGTCTGTGATTCTCAGGGTGGAGTCACTCTGCATATTTCTCAGATACTCCACACGACCTCCATACCCCGGGCTCAGGATTTGTGGCGCCTCATCAAGTTTTCCTTTTGTATACCAGTTTGTTTCGGAGACTCTATGACCACTGAGATATGTATAAGAGCAGGATATGTCCACAGATGACCCCTTCAAAGTACAGATACTCTGATGGGTGTAAGTCACGTGGAAATAACTGTGACCCCCAACAGCTGAAACACAAGTACATTTTTCAAATGGAGTACATATTTTGAACTGTCAACATCCATTAATCGAAATGAAATAGCAGCCCTATTTCATGTCTGTTTCACTGCACATCAACACTGACCAATGATGTATTGGATGATTTTGTAAGACTTTAAAAAGTGTATTAGTCACACTCACACACTGCAGGAGAATTGATGCCTTTTACAGCACAGTAGAAGCTGTCTTCAGTTTTTAAGTAGACTGAGTATGAGGGGGAGGAGTCCTCTTGTACAATCTTACTGTTCCTGTACCAGATGTAGGTGGGGTTGGGGTTGTCAGTCAGAGTACAGGTGGTGCTACAGGTCAGTGTCGTTGACCACCATGTAGTGGTCACCTTCACCTGCAGGTCTGGAGTAGATAACAACATTAAAACCCTCAATTACCTGTTGTCTAGTTCAAATGAGGCAGGAGTGTACGTTCTCAAATCATCAATTCAGACATTCCTATTTTACGCATACTTTCATATTATTTATATTATTTAAATACAAATTAAGACAATTTTCCAGAACCAATTAAACAGATTAGCGCTATATATACTTTACCTGTAACAGACAAAGTGACTCCAGGATCCCTTCGGTCTGATCTGTAATAATCTGAACTTGTACGTAGTTGAGTCACTCTCTCTCAGGTCTGTGATTTTCAGGGTGTGGCCATTCCTCTTATCGCTACGGTACGTCACACGACCTTTATAGTCTGGGTTATCTCTCAGACTCACATGATTCTCCATAGGATAAACTTTGGTGAACCAGAAGGTTTTTATGACATTATACCAACTGGGATACGTGTAAGAGCAGGACAGCTCCACTGATGACCCCTTCAAGGTACAAATACTGTGAGTGGTGTAAGTCACACTCCAGCCATTCTGATCCAGTACCGCTGAAACACAGTTAGACATCACAAGGACATTACATTAACTTCAAGGTCCTTTGACTCACACAAACACTTTGTTCCCGTAGTTGCTGAGTTGAGACATAGATACTCTTTGGTTGAGTGTGAATGGAAACCGTTTAAAGTGAAGTGGACACGCCAAATGTGTCACTAGTAGAACATGAAAATGGTTATGCTTTTAGAAATATCTGTAGATTGACAAACCAGGCAACAAAAAGATATGAATGAGACCATACCTGCTACAGACCAGAGAAAGACCACCAACACACTTCCTGCTGTTCTCAAGGCCATCGTTGCATCTCCCACCCTGCAGTCTTAGAAACATAAACAACAACTCACTCTATAGCTGGATAATAACTACACCTGATACATTGAAGTATAAACTGTAAATGGGGTACAGGGCCTCATTACTGAAAATGAACCAGGCTCATATTGTGTTGTGTTGTATTGTGCTATATGGTTGTCTATGTGAATACTGTCTGTCTGTTAGTCTATTGCACTATATATGTATGTATGTATGTACTGTTTGTATGTATGCCAAATACATTTAAACTCAGTTTTTCACAATTCCTGACATTTAATCCTAGTAAATATTCCCTGTCTTAGGTCAGTTATGATCACCACTTTATTTTAAGAATGTGAAATGTCAGAATAATAGTAGAGAAAATGATTAATTTCAGGTTTTATTTCTTCCATCACATTCCCAGTGGGTCAGAAGTTTCAATTAGTATTTGGTAGCATTGCCTTTAAAATGTTTAACTTGGGTCAAATGTTTCGGGTAGCCTTCCACAAGCTTCCCACAATAAGTTGGGTGAATTTTGGCCCATTCCTCCTGACAGAGCTGGTGTAACAGAGTCAGGTTTGTAGGCCTCCTTGCTCGCACATGCTTTTTTAGTTCTGCCCACACATTTTCTATAGGATTGAGGTCAGGGCCTTGTGATGGCCACTCCAATACCTTGACTTTGTTGTCATTAAGCCATTTTGCCACAACTTTGGAAGTATGCTTGGGGTCATTGTCCATTTGGAAGACCCATTTGCAACCAAGCTTTAACTTCCTGATTGATGTCTTGAGATGTTGCTTCAATATATCCACATCATTTTCCTTCCTCATGATGCCATCTATTTTGTGAAGTGCACCAGTCCCTCCTGCAGCAAAGCACCCCACATCATGATGCTGCCACCCCTGTGCTTCACGGTTGAAATGGTGTTCTTCGGCTTGCAAGCTGCCCCCTTTTTCCTCCAAACATAAGGATGGTCATTATGGCCAATCAGTTATATTTTTGTTTCATCAGACCAGAGGACATTTCTCCAAAAAGTACGATCTTTGTCCCCATGTGCAGTTGCAAACCGTAGTCTGGCTTTTTTATGGCGGTTTTGGAGCAGTGGCTTCTTCCTTGCTGAGCTGCCTTTCAGGTTATGTCGATATAGGACTTGTTTTACTGTGGATATAGATACTTTTGTACCTGTTTCCTCCAGCATCTTCACAAGGTTCTTTGCTGTTATTCTGGGATTGATTTGCACTTTTCGCACCAAAGTACGTTCATCTCTAGGAGACAGAACGCATCTCCTTCATGAGCGGTATGACGGCTGCGTGGTCCCATGGTGTTTATACTTGCGTACTATTGTTTGTACAGATGAACGTGGTACCTTCAGGCGTTTGGAAATTGCTCCCGAGGATGAACCAGACTTGTGGAGGTCTACAATTATTTTTCTGAGGTCTAGGCTGATTTCTTTTGATTTTCCCATGATGTCAAGCAAAGAGGCACTGAGTTTGAAGTTAGGCCTTGAAATACATCCACAGGTACACCTCCAATTGACTCAAATGATGTCAATTAGCCTATCAGAAGCTTCTAAAGCCATGACATCATTTTCTGGAATTTTCCAAGCTGTTAAAGGCACAGTGAACTTAGTGTATGTAAACTTCTGACCCACTGGAATTGTGATACAGTGAATTATAAGTGAAATAATCTGTCTGTAAACAATTGTTGGAAAAATTACTTGTGTCATGCACAAAGTAGATGTGCTAACCATCATCATCATCATCATCATCATCATCATCACCACCATAGTGATGCTGTGTTTACTGTATAGTCTAATGTTTACTGTGTAGTCTAATGTAGCCTGTTTTCCATATAGGTTAATGTAGCCTGTTATCCATATAGTCTAATGTAGCCTGTTATCCATACATATTCTAATGTATTCTGCTATCATTATATAGTCTATTGTAGCATGTTATTCATATATAGTCTAATGTAGCCTGTTATGCATATATATTCAAATGTAGCCTGTTGTCCATATATAGTCTAATGTAGACTGTTATCAATATTCTAACATACCTCTTGTCAATATAGTCTAATGTAGTCTGTTATCAATATATAGTCTAATGTAGCCTGTTATCCACATATAGTCTAATGTAGCCTGTTCTCCACATATAGTCTAATGTAGCCTGCTATCCATATATATTATAATGTAGCCTGCTATCCATATATAGTCTAATCTAGCCTGCTATCCATATATAGTCTAATGTAGCCTGTTATCCATATATAGTCTAATGTAGTCTGTTATGCATATATATTCAAATGTAGCCTGTTGTCCATATATAGTCTAATGTAGACTGTTAAAAATATATAGTCTAATGTATTCTGCTATCCATATATAGTCTATTGTAGCATGTTATCCATATATAGTCTAATGTAGCCTGTTATCCATATATAGTCTAATGTAGCCTGTTATCCATATATAGTCCAATGTAGCCTGTTATCCATGTATAATATAATTTTTTTTTTTTTTAATTTTTTTTAGTCATTTAGCAGACGCTCTTATCCAGAGAGCGACTTACAGGAGCAATTAGGGTTAAGTGCCTTGCTCAAGGGCACATCGACAGATTTTTCACCTAGTTGGCTCAGGGATTAGAACCAGCGACCTTTCGGTTACTGGCACAACGTTCTTACCCACTAAGCTACCTGCCGCCCTAATAATGTAGCCTGTTATCCCTATATAGTCTAATGTAGCCTGTTATCCATTTATATTGTAATGTAGCCTGCTATCCATATATAGTCCAATGTATCCTGTTATCCATATATAGTCTATTGTAGCCTGTTATCCATATATAGTCTAATGTAGCCTGTTATCCACATATAGTCTAATGTAGCCTGTTCTCCACATATAGTCTAATGTAGCCTGTTCTCCACATATAGTCTAATGTAGCCTGCTATCCATTTATAGTCTAATGTAGCCTGTTATCCATATATATTATAATGTAGCCTGCTATCCATATACAGTGGGGAGAACAAGTATTTGATACACTGACGATTTTGCAGGTTTTCCTACTTACAAAGCATGTAGAGGTCTGTAATTTGTATCATAGGTACACTTCAACTGTGAGAGACGGAATCTAAAACAAAAATCCAGAAAATCACATTGTATGATTTTTAAGTAATTAATTTGCATTTTATTGCATGACATAAGTATTTGATCACCTACCAACCAGTAAGAATTCCGGCTCTCACAGACCTGTTCGTTTTTCTTTAAGAAGCCCTCCTGTTCTCCACTCATTACCTGTATTAACGGCACCTGTTTGAACTCGTTACCTGTATAAAAGACACCTGTCCACACACTCAATCAAACAGACTCCAACCTCTCCACAATGGCCAAGACCAGAGAGCTGTGTAAGGACATCAGGGATAAAATTGTAGACCTGCACAAGGCTGGGATGGGCTACAGGACAATAGGCAAGCAGCTTGGTGTGAAGGCAACAACTGTTGGCGCAATTATAAGAAAATGGAAGAAGTTCAAGATGACGGTCAATCACCCTCGGTCTGGGGCTCCATGCAAGATCTCACCTCGTGGGGCATCAACGATCATGACGAAGGTGAGGGATCAGCCCAGAACTACACGACAGGACCTGGTCAATGACCTGAAGAGAGCTGGGACCACTGTCTCAAAGAAAACCATTAGTAACACACTACGCCGTCATGGATTCAATTCCTGCAGCGCACGCAAGGTCCCCCTGCTCAAGCCAGCGCATGTCCAGGCCCATCTGAAGTTTGCCAATGACCATCTGGATGATCCAGAGGAGGAATGGGAGAAGGTCATGTGGTCTGATGAGACAAAAATTGAGCTTTTTGGTCTAACCTCCACTCGCCGTGTTTGGAGGAAGAAGAAGGATGAGAACAACCCCAAGAACACCATCCCAACCGTGAAACATGGAGGTGGAAACATCATTCTTTGGGGATGCTTTTCTGCAAAGGGGACAGGACTACTGCACCGTATTGAGGGGAGGATGGATGGGGCCATGTATCGCGAGATCTTGGCCAACAACCTCCTTCCCTCAGTAAGAACATTGAAGATGGGTCGTGGCTGGGTCTTCCAGCATGACAACGACCGAAACACACAGCCAGGGCAACTAAGGAGTGGCTCCGTAAGAAGCATCTCAAGGTCCTGGAGTGGCCTAGCCAGTCTCCAGACCTGAACCCAATAGAAAATCTTTGGAGGGAGCTGAAAGTCCGTATTGCCCAGCGACAGCCCCGAAACCTGAAGGATCTGGAGAAGGTCTGTATGGAGGAATGGGCCAAAATCCCTGCTGCAGTGTGTGCAAACCTGGTCAAGACCTACAGGGAACGTCTGATCTCTGTAATTGCAAACAAAGGTTTCTGTACCAAATATTAAGTTCTGCTTTTCTGATGTATCAAATACTTATGTCATGCAATAAAATGCAAATTAATTACTTAAAAATCATACAATGTGATTTTCTGGATTTTAGATTCTGTCTCTCACAGTTGAAGTGTACCTATGATAAAAATTACAGACCTCTACATGCTTTGTAAGTAGGAAAACCTGCAAAATCGGCAGTGTATCAAATACTTGTTCTCCCCACTGTATAGTCTAATCTAGCCTGCTATCCATATATAGTCCAATGTATCCTGTTATCCATATATAGTCTAATGTAGCCTGTTATCCACATATAGTCTAATGTAGCCTGTTATCCACATATAGTCTAATGTAGCCTGGTATCCATATATAGTCTAATCAGGCCTGTTATCCATATATAGTCTAATAAAGCCTGTTATAAATATATAGACTAATGTTGCCTGTTTTCCACATATAGTCTAATGTAGCCTATCATATATAGTCCAATGTAGCCTGTTTTCCACATATAGTCTAATGTAGCCTGCTATCCATCTATAGTCTAATGTAGCCTGTTATCCACATATAGTCTAATGTAGCCTGTTATCCACATATAGTCTAATCTAGCCTGCTATCCATATATAGTCCAATGTAGCCTGTTATCCACATATAGTCTAATGTAGCCTGTTATCCACATATAGTCTAATGTAGCCTGTTATCCATATATAGTCTAATGTAGCCTGATATCTATTTATAGTCTAATGTAGCCTGTTATCCATATATAGTCTAATGTAGCCTGTTATCCATATATAGTCTAATGTAGCCTGATATCCATATATAGACTAATGTAGCCTGTTCTCCACATATAGTCTAATATAGCCTGCTATCCATATATAGTCTAATGTAGCCTGTTATCCATATATATTATAATGTAGCCTGCTATCCATATATAGTCTAATCTAGCCTGCTATCCATATATAGTCCAATGTATCCTGTTATCCATATATAGTCTAATGTAGCCTGTTATCCACATATAGTCTAATGTAGCCTGTTATCCACATATAGTCTAATGTAGCCTGGTATCCATATATAGTCTAATCAGGCCTGTTATCCATATATAGTCTAATCTAGCCTGCTATCCATAAATAGCCTAATAAAGCCTGTTATAAATATATAGACTAATGTTGCCTGTTTTCCACATATAGTCTAATGTAGCCTGGTATCCATATATAGTCTAATCAGGCCTGTTATCCATATATAGTCTAATAAAGCCTGTTATAAATATATAGATTAATGTTGCCTGTTTTCCACATATAGTCTAATGTAGCCTATCATATATAGTCCAATGTAGCCTGTTTTCCACATATAGTCTAATGTAGCCTGCTATCCATCTATAGTCTAATGTAGCCTGTTATCCACATATAGTCTAATGTAGCCTGTTATCCACATATAGTCTAATCTAGCCTGCTAACCATATATAGTCCAATGTAGCCTGTTATCCACATATAGTCTAATGTAGCCTGTTATCCACATATAGTCTAATGTAGCCTGTTATCCATATATAGTCTAATGTAGCCTGATATCTATTTATAGTCTAATGTAGCCTGTTATCCATATATAGTCTAATGTAGCCTGTTATCCATATATAGTCTAATGTAGCCTGATATCCATATATAGACTAATGTAGCCTGTTCTCCACATATAGTCTAATGTAGCCTGCTATCCATATATAGTCTAATGTAGCCTGTTATCCATATATATTATAATGTAGCCTGCTATCCATATATAGTCTAATCTAGCCTGCTATCCATATATAGTCCAATGTATCCTGTTATCCATATATAGTCTAATGTAGCCTGTTATCCACATATAGTCTAATGTAGCCTGTTATCCACATATAGTCTAATGTAGCCTGGTATCCATATATAGTCTAATCAGGCCTGTTATCCATATATAGTCTAATCTAGCCTGCTATCCATAAATAGCCTAATAAAGCCTGTTATAAATATATAGACTAATGTTGCCTGTTTTCCACATATAGTCTAATGTAGCCTGATATACATATATAGTCTAATCTAGCCTGCTATCCATATATAGTCCAATGTAGCCTGTTATCCACATATAGTCTAATGTAGCCTGTTATCCACATATAGTCTAATGTAGCCTGCTATCCATATATAGTCTAATGTAGCCTCTTATCTATATGTAGTCTAATGTAGCCTGTTATCCATATATAGTCTAATGTAGCCTGTTATCCATATATAGTCTAATGTAGCCTGATATCCATATATAGTCTAATGTAGCCTGCTATCCATATATAGTCTAATGTAGCCTGTTATCCATATATAGTCTAATGTAGCCTGTTATCCATATATAGTCTAATGTAGCCTGATATCCATATATAGTCTAATGTAGCCTGATATCCATATATAGTCTAATGTAGCCTGCTATCCATGTATAGTCTAATGTAGCCTGCTATCCATATATAGTCTAATGTAGCCTGCTATCCATATATAGTCTAATGTAGCCTGTTATCAATATATAGTCTAATGTAGCCTGCTATCCATAAATAGTATAATGTAGCCTGTTAACCATATATAGTCTAATATAGCCTTTTATCTATATATAGTCTAATGTAGCCTGATATCTATATATAGTCTAATGTAGCCTACTATCCATACATAGTCTAATGTAGCCTGTTATCTATATATAGTCTAATGTAGCCTGTTATCCATATATTGTAAAATTAAGCCTGCTATCTACAGTGGGGGAAAAAAGTATTTAGTCAGCCACCAATTGTGCAAGTTCTCCCACTTAAAAAGACGAGAGAGTCCTGTAATTTTCATCATAGGTACATATCAACTATGACAGACAAATTGAGATTTTTTTTCTCCAGAAAATCACATTGTAGGATTTTTATTAATTTATTTGCAAATTATGGTGGAAAATAATTATTTGGTCACCTACAAACAAGCAAGATTTCTGGCTCTCACAGACCTGTAACTTCTTCTTTAAAAGGCTCCTCTGTCCTCCACTCATTACTGTCAGGAGTTGCTATGGTAGGTGTGGTGTGGAATCAGGCGCAGGAGGCAGAAGTAAAGTCCAACAAAATACTTTAGTAGATAACAGAATAAATATCCAAAACCAGCCCGGAGGCGAGAAAAGCGCACAGGCGTACAACAAACGGGCGCAATCAACAAGTGCGTAATCTACTCCTAAAACACAAACAAGGAGGAAAGCACAAAATAGCGCACCAAGAACAGGTAGCGCAGCAACACGACATGGAACAATTACACACAACACCTAACTAACAACAAGGAAACTAAATAGGGTGCTTAATGAGACATAACACAAAACAGGTGTGACAAACAGACAAAACCAATCAAACAAGAAACATAGAGCGGTGGCAGCTAGTACTCCGGAGACGACGACCGCCGAAACCTGCCCGAACAAGGAGGAGGGGCCGCCTCGGCGAAACCGTGACAGTACCCCCTTGACGCGCGGCTCCAGCCGTGCGCCGCCCCGGCCTCGGGGCCGACCAGGAGGACGCGGAGCAGGGCGCGTAGGATGACCACGATGGAATTCGGTCAGCAGGGGACGGATCCAGAATGTCCCTCCTCGGCACCCAGCACCGCTCCTCCCGGACCGACCCCTCCCACTCCACGAGATATTGGAGACCCCCATCCGGCGTCTCGAATCCAGGATGGTCCCGAACAGTGTGCGCCGGAGCCCCCTCGATGTCCAACGGGGCGGAGGAGTCTCCTCAATCTCAAAGTCCTGGAGTGGACCAGCTACCACCGGCCTGAGGAGAGACACATGGAACGAGGGGTTAATATTCTTGTAATCAATGGGCAGTTGTAACCTGTAACACACCTCGTTCAATCTCCTCAGGACTTTAAAAGCCCCACAAACCGCCGACCCAGCTTCCCGGCAGGGCAGGCGGAGGGGCAGGTTTCTGGTTGAGAGCCAGACTTGATCTCCAGGTGCGTACACTGGCCCCTCACTGCGGTGTAGGTCGGCTCTCGTCTTCTGTCGACGGATGGCTCGCTGCAGATGGACATGTGCAGCGTTCCACGTCTCCTCCGAGCGCCGCACCCACTCATCCACAGCAGGGGCCTCGATCTGGCTCTCATGCCAAGGTGCCAGAACCGGCTGGTACCCTAACACACACTGGAAAGGGGTTAGTCTCGTGGAGGAGTGGCGGAGAGAGTTCTGTGCCATCTCGGCCCAGGGCACATATCTCGCCCACTCCTCCGGCCGGCCCTGACAATATGACCTCAGAAACCTACCCACATCCTGGTTGACTCGTTCGACCTGCCCATTACTCTCCGGGTGGTAACCCGAGGTAAGGCTCACCGAGACCCCCAACCGTTCCATAAAGGCTCTCCAGACTCTGGAGGTAAACTGGGGGGCCTCGATCGGACACTATATCCTCGGGTACCCCGTAATGCCGGAAGACGTGAGTAAATAGAGCCTCAGCGGTCTGTAGGGCAGTAGGAAGACCCGGCATGGGAAGGAGACGACAGGCCTTCGAGAACCGATCCACAACGACCAGGATGGTGGTATTCCCTTGTGAGGAGGGAAGGTCGGTAACAAAATCCACCGAGAGGTGAGACCAGGGTCGTTGTGGAACGGGCAGGGGTTGTAATTTACCCCTGGGCAAGTGTCTGGGCGCCTTACACTGGGCACACACTGAGCAGGAGGAGACATAAACCCTCACATCCCTGGCTAACGTTGGCCACCAGTACTTCGTACTAAGGCAGTGCACTGTCCGGCCAATACCTGGATGTCCAGAGGAGGGGACGTGTGAGCCCAATAAATCAGCCGATCCCCGGACCTCGAGCGGGACGTACGTCCGACCCACCGGACACTGTGGAGGGCTAGGGTCGGTGCGTAATGCCCGCTCGATCTCCGCATCGACCTCCCACACCACCGGTGCCACCAGACAAGACTCCGGTAGTATGGGAATGGGCTCCACGCACCTCTCCTCCGTGTCATACCGCCGGGACAGGGCATCTGCCTTCCCGTTCTGGGACCCAGGGATGTAAGTGATCTTGAACACAAACCGGGCAGAAACATAGTCCATCGAGCCTGGCGAGGATTCAGTCTCCTAGCTGCCCGAATGTATTCCAGGTTACGGTGGTCGGTCAGAATGAGGAAAGGGTGCTGAGCCCCCTCAAGCCAATGCCTCCACACCTTTAGGGGCCTGTACTACGGCTAACAGCTCCCTGTCCCCTACGTCATAATTCCACTCCGCCGGACTGAGCTTCTTAGAATAAAAAGCACAGGGGCGGAGCTTAGGTGGTGTGCCGGACCCGTTGTGAAAGAACTGCCCCGATACCGGCCTCAGACGCGTCCACCTCAACTTGGAAGGGTAAAGTGGGATCCGGGTGCGCCAGCACTGGGCCGAGGTAAACAGGTCCTTCAGTCTCCCAAAGGCCCTGTCCGCCTCAGCCGACCACCGCAAGCGCACGGACCCCCCTTCAGAAGAGACGTTATGGGAGCTGCCACCTGTCCAAAACCCCGGATAAACCTCCGGTAGTAATTCGCAAAACCCAAGAACCGCTGCACCTCTTTAACCGTAGTTGGGGTTTGCCAATTACGCACGGCGGACACTCGGTCCACCTCCATTCTCACCCCTGACGCAGACAACTGGTAACCCAAAAAGGAGACTGACTCCTGAAAGAACAGACATTTCTCGGCTTTGACATACAGGTCATGCTCCAACAGTCTCCTCAATACCCTGCGCACCAGGGCTACATGCTCGGCCCGAGTAGAACTGTACACAAGAATATCATCTATGTACACCACTACTCCCTGCGCCTGCATGTCCCGGAAAATCTCATCTACAAACGATTGGAAGACTGATGGAGCATTCATTAACCCATATGGCATGACGAGATACTCGTAATGGCCGGAGGTAGTACTAAATGCTGTCTTCCACTCATCGCCCTCCCTAATGCGCACCAAGTTATATGCGCTCCTGAGGTCCAATTTTGTGAAGAACCGTGCCCGTGTAATGACTCCGTCATGGTCGCAATCAGCGGGAGTGGATAACTATATTTCACAGTCACCTGATTGAGACCGCGGTAATCAATACACGGACGCAAACCTCCATCCTTTTTCTTCACAAAAAAGAAGCTCGAGGACGCGGGAGAAGTGGAGGGCCGTATGTATCCCTGTCTCAGAGACTCGGCAATGTAAGTCTCCATTGCCCTTTTCTCCTCCTGTGACAAAGGATACACATGGCTCCGCGGGAGCGCAGCTCCTGTCTGGAGGTCTATCGCACAATCCCCCTGTCTATGAGGTGGCAACCGTGCCGCTCTGGTCTTACTAAACACGAATGCAAATCCTCATACTCAGGCGGAATGTGCAGTGCTGGCATCTGGTTCGGGCTCTCCACCGAGGTCGCCCCTACGGAAACACCCAGACATAGCCCCTCACACTGAGCAGACCACCCTTTAAGAGCCTTCTCTCGCCACGAAATCGTAGGATCATGGGTAATCAACCAGGGAAGCCCCAGTACCACCGGATACGCAGGAGAGTCGATCAGATAGAGTTGAATCGTCTCCTCATGACCCCCTGCGTCATCATCCTAAGTGGCGCCGTGACCTCCCTAATTAACCCAGATCCTAACGGACGACTATCTAAGGCATGTACAGGGAAGGGCTTATCGACTGGAAGGAGGGGAATCCCTAACTTAACACAGAATTCACGATCTACAAAATTCCAAGCTGCGCCTGAATCGACTAGCGCCTTATGCTGGGAACGAGGTGCAACCTGTGGGAAACAAACAGGTAATGTAATGTGTACGACAGAAAGCTCTGGGTAAGTAGGGCGCCTACTCACCTGGGAGGACTCCCCAATGTGTGACCTACCATCTCCCTCACCAGGGGACCCTCCCCAGCACCTAGCCGCGGTGTGCCCTCCGCGGCCACAGTTGGTGCAGGAGACTGCCCCCCTCGGGTTCCTTCCTCTCCTCCCTCTAGCGCCAGCACCTCCAAGCTCCATCGGGCTCTGCTCGGAGGTGCTGGAGGGTGGAATGGGAGGCCCCCACCTGGGACGTCCGCGGGTCGCGAGCAGGGTGTCCAGCCGAATGGCCATGTCCACCAGCTGGTCAAATGTTAGTGTAGTATCCCTGCACGCTAACTCTATGCGGACGTCCTCCCGAAGGCTACATCTAAAGTGGTCTATGAGGGCCCTCTCATTCCACCCTGCATCGGCCGCTAGAGTCCGGAACTCCAGCGCAAACTCTTGAGCGCTCCTCATCCCCTGTCGGAGGTGGAATAGACGCTCCCCCGCCGCCTTCCCTTCTGGTGGATGGTCGAAGACAGCACGGAAGCGGCGGGAGAACTCCGCATAGGTGACTGTGGCGGCGTCTATTCCCCTCCATTCGGCGTTGGCCCACTCCAACGCCTTGCCAGTGAGACAGGAGATGAGGGCGGAAATGCTCTCGTATCTCGAGGGCGCCGGGTGTATGGTGGCAAGGTAGAGCTCCACTTGTAATAGGAACCCCTGACACCCGGCAGCGGTGCCGTCGTACGCCCTCGGGAGCGAGAGCCGAATCCCACTGGGTTCCGGTAGTTGGACGGGCGGGCTGTCCGATGGTGATGGTGCGATAGGTGGGGGTGTGGGTACCCCGCTGGTTTCCCATCGATGGAGGGTGTTCATGACGCGGTCCAAGGCGTGCCCGATCTGGTTGATCCGATCCTCTTGACCGCGAAGACGCTCCTCCCTGATGTCGGTGGGTGCTCCTGCTGATTCCATACGTGGTGTGTAATTCTGTCAGGAGTTGCTATGGTAGGTGTGGTGTGGAATCAGGCGCAGGAGGCAGAAGTAAAGTCCAACAAAATACTTTAGTAGATAACACAATAAATATCCAAAACCAGCCCGGAGGCGAGAAAAGCGCGCACAGGCGTACAACAAACGGGCGCAATCAACAAGTGCGTAATCTACTCCTAAAACACAAACAAGGAGGAAAGCACAAAATAGCGCACCAAGAACAGGTAGCGCAGCAACACGACATGGAACAATTACACACAACACCTAACTAACAACAAGGAAACTAAATAGGGTGCTTAATGAGACATAACACAAAACAGGTGTGACAAACAGACAAAACCAATCAAACAAGAAACATAGAGCGGTGGCAGCTAGTACTCCGGAGACGACGACCGCCGAAACCTGCCCGAACAAGGAGGAGGGGCCGCCTCGGCCGAAACCGTGACAATTACCTGTATTAATGGCACCTGTTTGAACTTGTTATCAGTATAAAAGACACCTGTCCACAACCTCCAACAGTCACACTCCAAACTCCACTATGGCCAAGACCAAAGAGCTGTCAAAGGACACCAGAAACAAAATTGTAGACCTGCACCAGGCTGGGAAGACTGAATCTGCAATAGGTAAGCAGCTTGGTTTGAAGAAATCAACTGTGGGAGCAATTATTAGGAAATGGAAGACATACAAGACCACTGATAATCTCCCTCGATCTGGGGCTCCACGCAAGATCTCACCCCGTGGGTTCAAAATGATCACAAGAACGGTGAGCAAAAATCCCAGAACCACACGGGGGGACCTAGTGAATGACCTGCAGAGAGCTGGGACCAAAGTAACAAAGCCTACCATCAGTAACACACTACGCCGCAGGGACTCAAATCCTGCAGTGCAAGACGTGTCCCCCTGCTTAAGCCAGTACATGTCCAGGCCCATCTGAAGTTTGCTAGAGTGCATTTGGATGATCCAGAAGAGGATTGGGAGAATGTCATATGGTCAGATGAAACCAAAATAGAACTTTTTTGGTAAAAACTCAACTCGTCGTGTTTGGAGGACAAAGAATGCTAAGTTGCATCCAAAGAACACCATACCTACTGTGAAGCATTGGGGTGGAAACATCATGCTTTGGGGCTGTTTTTCTGCAAAGGGACCAGGACGACTGATCCGTGTAAAGGAAAGAATGAATGGGGCCATGTATCGTGAGATTTTGAGTGAAAACCTCCTTCCATCAGCAAGGGCATTTAAGATGAAACGTGTCTTTGTCTTTCAGCATGACAATGATCCCAAACACACCGCCCGGGCAACGAAGGAGTGGCTTCGTAAGAAGCATTTCAAGGTCCTGGAGTGGCCTAACCAGTCTCCAGATCTCAACCCCATAGAAAATCTTTGGAGGGAGTTGAAAGTCCGTTTTGCTTAGCGACAGCCCCAAAACATCACTGCTCTAGAGGAGATCTGCATGGAGGAATGGGCCAAAATACCAGCAACAGTGTGTGAAAACCTTGTGAAGACTTATAGAAAACGTTTGACCTGTGTCATTGCCAACAAAGGGTATATAACAAAGTATTGAGAAACTTTTTGTTATTGACCAAATACTTATTTTCCACCATAATTTGCAAATAAATTCATTAAAAATCCTACAATGTGATTTTCTGGATTTTTTTTCCTCATTTTGTCTGTCATAGTTGACGTGTACCTATGATGAAAATGACAGGCCTCTCTCATCTTTTTAAGTGGGAGAACTTGCACAATTGGTGGCTGACTAAATACTTTTCCCCCCACTGTATGTATAGTCTAATGTAGCCTGTTATCTATATATTGTAAAATTAAGCCTGCCATCTATGTATAGTCTAATGTAGCCTGTTATCCATATATAGTCTAATGTAGCATGTTATCAATATATAGTCTAATGTAGCCTGTTATCCATATATAGTCTAATGTAGCCTGTTATCCATATATAGTGTAATGTAGCCTGTTATCCATATATAGTCTAATGTAGCCTGTTATCTGTATAAAGTCTAATGTAGCCTGTTATCCATGTAGTCTAATGTAGCCTGTTGTCCATATATAATATGCCATTTAGCAGACGCTTTTATCCAAAGCGTCTTACAGTCATGTGGGAATACATTTTTACGTATGGGTGGTCCCGGGGATCGAACCCACTACCCTGGCATTACAAGCGCCATGCTCTACCAATTGAGCTACAGACTTATAGACTGATCATTTCTTTGTCAGTAGGCAAACGTAAAAAATCAGCAGGGGATCAAATACTTTTTCCCCCTCACTGTATATAGTCTAATGTAGCCTGTTATCCATATATTGTCTAATGTAGCCTGTTATCTATATATAGTCTAATGTAGACTGTTATCTATATATAGTCTAATGTAGTCTGTTATCCATATATAGTCTAATGTAGCCTGTTATCCATATATTGTCTAATGTAGCCTGTTATCTATATATAGTCTAATGTAGCCTGTTATCTATATATAGTCTAATGTAGCATTTATCCATATATAGTCTAATGTAGCCTGTTATCCATATATAGTCTAATATAGCCTGTTATCTATATATAGTCTAATGTAGCCTGATATCCATATATAGTCTAATGTTGCCTGTAATCTATGTATAGTCTAAAGCAGGGGTGTCAAACTCATTTTAGCTCAGGGGCCACATGGAGGAAAATCTATTCCCAAGTGGGCCGGACCGGAAAAAAATCATGGTATATATAACTTAAAAACAACAACTTCAGATTGTTTTCTTTGTTTTAATACGATCAACATACAACATAAAGCTGGAGCCTGAGGACAGTGTGTCCAAAATAGTACAAGCACAACATCACTATTAATCATAAAACACGTCAAGTTTATTTGAAAATTCTAAAGAAAAAGAACACACAAACACACAATGCCTCAGTGATTAACAGAACTGTTTCACAGATCACAGAACTATATCAGGGTGTCATTTCTCAGGCAGAAATGTAGATAAAAATAATGAAATCCTGTTCCCCAAACAAGTGCAAGAACCACAGAGTCAAGAATAGGTTAAATATACAAATAAAATAAAATCAATTAAAAACAATAGCACATCAACATAAAAACATATAAACGTAAAGCTGGAGCCCGAGGACAGTGTCCAAAAGCACAACATCACTATTAATCATAAAACACCTCAAGTTATTTGAAAGTTCTGAGGACAAAGAACACACAAACACACAATGCCTCAGTGATTCACAGAAGTATATCACAGATCACAGAACTATATCAGGGTGTCATTTCTCAGGCAGAAATTTAGATAAAAATAATGAAATCCTGTTCCCCAAACAAGTGCAAGAACCACAGAGTCAAGAAAAGGTTAATATACAAATAAAATAAAATCAATTAAAAACAATAGCACATCAACATAAAAACATATAAACATAAATCTGAAAGCGTTGCTCAAACTCCCGTAACAGTCCCGTTATTTTATCTTTGAACCGCTTCATGTCTGCCACATGTTGGGTCGCGCACACATTTTTCAGACAGGGGAAGTGAGCTGCATCACCACCGGCAAGTTGCGTCTCCCACAATGACAGCTTCAACTTGAAAGAACGTATGCTGTCATAATACTGCGTGACAACTTTGTTGCGCCCTTGCAGCTGTTTGTTCAAGTTATTCAGGTGCTCTGTAACATCCACCATAAATGCAAGGTCCTGCATCCATTCTGCGGAATGAAATTCTAACACTGGTTTGCCCTTTTCTTCCATGAACTGTTCAATTTCTTCTCGTAAATCAAAGAAACGCCTCAGCACAGCACCTCGGCTTAACCATCTTACCTCAGTGTGGTATGGCTGTACCGATCCCGGCAGTCTGAGTCGGGTCCTGTCTGGTGACTAGTTTTTCTGTTCGTGGTCTCCAGTTTCCCGAGGGTTCGGGAACGCTCCGGGGAGCTCTCTTGATTTCCGCACCTGCATCCCATCAGCAATCTGCACACCTGGTCCTGATCATCACCCTTCTTAGGCTCTGGCCTAACATCCAGTTCCTGCCGGATCGTTAGCCATAAACAGTATGTTTTGCCAGCGTATAAGCCTCAGAGTACTAGCGTTAGTTTTGTTGTTTTTTGCATCTTGTTGACCTGCCTTGTACTTACCTCCGTTTGTTCTGTCTACAGTCATTCTCCCGGAACCTTCACCCAACCCCTGCCGTGCCATCAGTTCATCTGCTACTTCACCACCACCTACTCACCTCCGCCACCCGCTCCGTCTACTGGACTATTCTGCACCTTTTCCCTGTAAATAAACACTCTCATTCGTTCAACTCACCTTGTCCTGGTCTGCTTCTGGGTTCGGTCTTAGAGAACCGTGACAGAACGATCCGGCCATTAATGAACCCAGCGGACCTGGACTCTGTTCGCCATGCCATTACCCATCAGGAGAAGATGTTGGGCCATCATAGCACGGTACTACAGGAGATCGCGTTGTCAGTTCGGAACCTTTCTACCGGTCTGACGGAGGTCCAGAACCAACGCAAGTCTCCGGTGGAGGATCCACTACCGGTTTCACCCATCTCGCCTGCCGCTTCTGGAGCTGTGTCCTTCCGTGAGCCCAAGGTTCCGGCGCGGATAAATATGAGGGGGAGCTGGGAAGATGCCGTTCCTTCCTTATGCAGTGTGGATTAGTGTTCGATCTACAGCCCTACTCTTATGCCACAGACAAGGCTAGGATAGCCTTTGTGATTGAGTTGCTGCGTGGTCGAGCGCTGGAGTGGGCTTCAGCCGTTTGGGAACGACAGGATCCCTGCATGGCGTCATACCAGGGGTTCACGGCCGAGATGAGGAAGCTCTTCGACCATTCCGTCCGAGGGAGGGACGCAGCTAGGCGCCTGTTTTCGCTTCGCCAAGGAACTCGCAGCGTGGCCGACTTCGTGATCGAGTTCAAGACGTTGGCTGTGGAGAGTGGGTGGAATGAGGAGTCTCTGCAAGCGGCCTTTTACCAGGGTCTGTCGGAGCAGCTCAAGGATGAGTTGATCTCCTATCCGGAGCCTAGTGATCTGGACAGCTTGGTAGCCTTGTCTATTCGGGTGGATAATCGAGTCCGAGAGCGAAGGAGGGAGAAGCAATGGGGTCCGTCCAATCGATCAGCTTCTCAGTTCCCAGTCGGGTCGGGTGGTGGACCAGAACACGTCGATCATTCTCCACCACAAAGGATTATTGGAGAGGTTCTCTCTCCCGATTCTGAACCCATGCAAGTGGGGCGGCACGGGTTAACCAAGGAGGAGCGTCAACATAGACGTAAGACCAACTGTTGCCTCTACTGTGGTAGCTCGGGACATTACATCTCCACTTGTTCCCGGCGGTCGTCAAACTGCCCGGCTCGCTAAAGTTGGGGAGGACTTTTAGCGAGCCAGTTTCAACCTCTCAGTACCTCTGTCAGACCCCGTTTCCCGGCAACCCTTGTGAACAGGAATCAGAGCTTAGCGATTAACGCTTTTGTCGATTCAGGTGCCGATGGAAGCTTTCTTGATGCCGAGTTGGTGGAACAGCTGGGGCTTTCCAAGGAGCAATTGCCGGAAGCCATTGAAGCGACCACTCTGAACGGCAGTAGTCTGGCACGTATCACGATGAGGACTGAACCGGTGAAGATGCTGTTGTCGGGGAATCATTCGGAGATGATTTCATTCTTCATTCTGCCGTCTTCCCATGTTCCTCTAGTCCTTGGATACCCCTGGCTGAAGGAACACAATCCCACGTTCGATTGGGTGACGGGCAAGGTAACGAGTTGGAGCCTTGATTGTCATGCTAACTGTCTCAAGACTGCCTGTCCCCATTCGGTTCCCAGTCAGGTGATTGAGGCTAAACCCCCAGATTTGTCCCTGGTTCCCGAGACATATCACGATTTGGGGGAAGTGTTCAGTAAGCAGAAGGCTCTGTCACTCCCCTCCCCACCCGACCATATGATTGTGCCATCAACCTGTTCCCTGGAGCTGTCTACCCCAAGGGAAGGTTATACAGTATCTCCCGCCCTGAACGTGAGGCCTTGGAGACCTACATCAAGGAGTCCCTAGCTGCTGGTCTCGTTCGTCCCTCGTCATCACCCCTGGGGGGCAGGATTCTTCTTTGTGGGTAAGAAGGATGGCTCTCTTCGACCGTGTATTGATTATCGGGGGTTGAATGACATCACGGTCAAGAACAAGTATCCCCTGCCCTTGATGAGTTCTGCCTTCGACTCCTTACAGGGTGCTACGGTGTTCACCAAGCTAGACCTACGCAATGCGTATCACATGGTCCGGATCAGAGAGGGAGACGAGTGGTTGACGGGTTTCAATACACCGATGGGTCACTTCGAGTATCAGGTGATGCCGTTTGGACTGACCAATGCTCCAGCGGTATTCCAGAGTATGGTGAACGACGTCCTGAGAGATATGATCGGTCTCTTTGTGTTTGTTTACCTGGATGACATTCTGATCTTCTCGAAGGAACCTTCCGACCACGTCCAGCATGTCCGGCAGGTTCTGCAGCGATTGTTGGAGAATCGCCTGTTCGTGAAGGCCGAGAAGTGCGAGTTCCACGCCCACACGACATCCTTTCTCGGGTACATCATCTCCAGGGGAGAGATTAGGATGGACCAGGAGAAGGTTAGAGCGGTTCTGGAATGGGCCCAGCCCGGTACGAGATTGCAGCTCCAGAGATTTTTGGGGTTTGCGAATTTCTACCGCAGATTCATCCGGGATTACAGCCGTGTGGCCGCTCCGTTAACGGCCTTGACTTCCAGTATCAGGAGCTTCAAGTGGAATCCGGAGGCGGATCGAGCGTTCTGGATTTGAAGAGGCGATTCACCAACGCACCGATTCTCTCTCAACCGGACACGGACCGTCAGTTCGTCGTTGAAGTGGACGCGTCCGATGTGGGAGTTGGCGCCATCCTGTCGCAGCGATGCTCCACGGACAGTAAACTCCATCCCTGCGCCTACTACTCGTCGCCTTTCGCCTGCGGAGAGGAATTACGATGTGGGTAACCGGGAGCTTCTCGCGGTGAAACTTGCCTTGGAGGAGTGGCGCCACTGGTTGGAGGGGGCGGAGCAGCCGTTTATTGTCTGGACTGACCACAAGAATCTTGCTTACGTGCAATCGGCTAAACGTCTCAACTCCCGTCCAGGCCAGGTGGGCGTTGTTTTTCGGACGATTCAAGTTTTCCCTGACGTTCCGACCTGGATCTAAGAACGGCAAGGCGGACGCCTTGTCCCGGATGTTCTCCAAGACGGAGGAGAGTGGGTCCAAGACCGAGACAATTCTCCCCCGGAACTGCGTCGTGGGAGCAGTTATGTGGAAGATTGAGGAGGAGGTGCTGGCGGCCCTTCGGACTCAGCCCGGTCCCGGTAACGGTCCACCCGGTCGGTTGTTTGTGCCTGAGTCGGTTCGTCCTGCTGTCCTCAAATGGTCCCACGCCAGCAAGATGGCTTGTCACCCTGGCGTGGCTCGGACAATGGCGTTTCTTCGCAGACGTTTTTGGTGGCCTGCCATGGCCGAGGATACTCGGGGTTTTGTTGCTGCCTGTCCAGTGTGTGCGCAGAATAAGAGTACCAATCGGCCCAGCTCTGGACTACTTCACCCCCTTCCTATTCCCCGGCGACCATGGTCGCATCTGGCCCTGGACTTCGTCACTGGGTTGCCCGCTTCTGAGGGGAACACGGTCGTTCTGACTATCGTGGACAGATTCAGCAAGTTCGCCCACTTTGTGCCAATTGCCAAGCTTCCCTCTGCCTCGGAGACGTCCGAGATCCTGGTTAGGGAGGTTTTCAGGGTCCACGGTTTGCCCAGTGATATCGTTTCCGACCGTGGCCCTCAGTTTACCTCTGCTGTCTGGAAGTCCTTCTGTTTGGCCATTGGAGCTACAGTCAGTCTCACATCTGGTTTTCACCCCCAATCCAATGGTCAGGCGGAGAGAGCCAACCAGAAGATGGAATCCACGCTACGCTGTCTGGTCTCTTCCAACCCCACCTCCTGGGTCTCTCAGTTGCCTTGGGTTGAGTATGCCCACAATACTCTCCCTACATCTGCCACTGGGATGTCTCCCTTCCAGTGCCTGTATGGCTACCAACCTCCCCTGTTCCCTTCTCAGGAGAAGGAGCTCTCAGTGCCTTCTGTTCAGGCCCATATTCGTCGTTGCCACCGGACCTGGCATCGGGCCAGAAAGGCACTCCTTAGAGTTTCGGACCGGTATCAGCTCCAGGCGAATCGTCGCCGGATCCCCGCTCCCACCTATACCATCGGAGATAGGGTTTGGTTGGCCACACGGGATCTTCCGTTACGGACTGAGTCTAGGAAGTTGTTACCGAAGTTCATTGGTCCGTTTGTGGTGGAGAAGGTGATCAATCCAGTGGCAGTTCGACTCAAACTACCGAGGACGCTCAGAGTCCATCCCACCTTTCATGTCTCCTGCCTCAAGCCTGTCTTCCTCAGTCCTCTGTTGCCTCCTCCGCCTCCTCCTCCTCCTCCTCGGATGATCGGAGGTGGTCCTGCCTACACGGTGCGTCGCATCATGGATTCCAGACGGCGGGGCCGGGGTTTCCAGTATCTCGTGGACTGGGAGGGGTATGGTCCTGAAGAGAGGAGTTGGATTCCGCGGCGACAGGTCCTAGATGCTGACCTCATCAGTGACTTCTACCGCCTCCATCCTGGCGCTCCGGGAGTCCGCCCGGTGGCGTTCGTCGGAGGGGGGGTACTGTAACGATCCCGGCAGTCTGAGTCGGGTCCTGTCTGGTGACTAGTTTTTCTGTTCGTGGTCTCCAGTTTCCCGAGGGTTCGGGAACGCTCCGGGGAGCTCTCTTGATTTCCGCACCTGCATCCCATCAGCAATCTGCACACCTGGTCCTGATCATCACCCTTCTTAGGCTCTGGCCTAACATCCAGTTCCTGCCGGATCGGTAGCCATAAACAGTATGTTTTGCCAGCGTATAAGCCTCAGAGTACTAGCGTTAGTTTTGTTGTTTTTTGCATCTTGTTGACCTGCCTTGTACTTACCTCCGTTTGTTCTGTCTACAGTCATTCTCCCGAACCTTCACCCAACCCCCTGCCGTGCCATCAGTTCATCTGCTACTTCACCACCACCTACTCATCTCCGCCACCCGCTCCGTCTACTGGACTATTCTGCACCTTTTCCCTGTAAATAAACACTCTCATTCGTTCAACTCACCTTGTCCTGGTCTGCTTCTGGGTTCGGTCTTAGAGAACCGTGACAATGGCAGGCCATAGATGTGGTCTTTCTCTCTGAGAAGGCTGTCAAACTGACGGTGATTCAGGCTTCTGGATCGGATGAAATTAATAGTTTGGATGACCACCTTCATGACGTTATCCATCTTTAATGACTTGCAACACAAAGCCTCCTGGTGCAAAATACAGTGAAAAGTCAAAAAATCACGTCCTCCATTTGCAGATTGCACTTTCTCTCTGAACTTTGTCACAACGCCTGCTTTTTTTCCCGATCATTGAGGGCGCACCATCTGTAGCCAGGCTGACAGCGCGGGACCAGTCCACTCCTACCCTGTCCAGCGCGCCCGACGAGTGCGGTAAAAATATCAGCTGCTGTCGTTGTATCTGTCATCGGCACCAACTCCACGAACTCCTCGGTGACGGTCAATGTGTCATCAACTCCGCGGATGAAAATGGCCAGTTGTGCAACATCTGTAATGTCCGTGCTTTCATCAATTGCAACCGAAAATGCAATAAATGACTTTACTTTTTGCTTCAACTGGCTGTCCAAATCCACTGAAAGATCGGAAATCCTGTCTGCAACCGTGTTTCTTGTCAGGCTGATATTTGCAAAAAGCCTGCCGCTTTTCAGGGCACACAATCTCCGCTGCCTTCATCATGCATGTTTTTACAAATTCACCCTCACTAAATGGTTTTGAAGCCACTGCGATTTCATTAGCAATGAGGTAGCTAGCTTTCACTGCAGCGTCACTGATGTCTCGGCTGTGAGTAACACAGACTGCTGTTTCTTCAGACCCGCCAACAGTTCATTCACCTTCTCTCATCTCCGCTGTCCTTGAAAGTTGTCATATTTGTCGGCATGAAGACTCACATAGTGGCGATGAAGGTTATATTCTTTCAGCACTGCAACATGCTCTGAACACACCAAACATACAGCTTTCCCATTCAATTCCGTGAATAAATAGGATGACCATTTTTCTTCGAACACTCTGCATTCTGCGTCCACTTTTCTATTTTTTGACAGAGACGTATTGGGGCAATGAGGGTGCCAAAGCACATAATGTTAAAAGTAGAAGCCGTAATAAATATCGCGGGCAAAACAAAGTAGCTCATTGGCTGCACGTGCTTGACCTACTTGCTCTGCCCCGGTATAAACAGTTTGCTTGCTTAACACAATTGCTATTGTGCCATCCAGTGGACGCAATTGGAACAGCAGTTTATTTTATTGAAAAATTGCAGCGCATTTTTATACTTTACAATTATATATTTTTTTTTTATCATCTCGCGGGCCGGATTAAACCCGTTTGCGGGCCTGATTTGGCCCGCGGGCCGGACGTTTGACACCCCTGGTCTAAAGTAACCTCTTCTCAATATAGTCTAATGTAACCTGTTATCGATATATAGTCTAATGTAGCCTGTTATCTATATATAGACTAATGTAGCCTGTTATCCATATATAGTCTAATGTAGCCTGTTATCCATATATAGTCTAATGCAGCCTGTTATCCATATATAGTCTAATGTAGCCTGTTATCCATATATAGTCTAATGCAGCCTGTTATCCATATATAGTCTTATGTAGCCTGTTATCTATATATAGTCTAATGTAGCCTGTTATCCATATATAGTCTAATGTAGCCTGTTATCTATTTATAGTCTAATGTAGCCTGTTATCTATATATAATCTAATGTAGCCAGTTATCCATATATAGTCAAAGGTAGCCTGTTATCTATATATAGTCTAATGTAGCCTGTTATCTATATATATAGTCTAATGTAGCCTGATATCCATATATAGTCTAATGTTATCTGTTATCCATATATAGTCTAATGTAGCATGTTATCTATATATAGTGTTATGTAGCCTGCCGTCCAGATACTGTAAGGTGAATATAAACTGCATATATTGTCAACATAAAGAAGTATAGAATTACATATTAGAACTATTATCTAGTAATTTTATAGGATCTCTGTTTAAAGAACTCTGATAGGTCTATCTAGGACAAGAAGTTAGGACAGGAAAGTGACGCTGAGTGTGATCTAAACCAACAAAACCACAACCCAATACTACTCCTAAACACAACCCACCATCACTGTGTCTCATGTTAATATTACTCCTAAACACAACCCTCCATCACTGTGTCTCATTTTAATACTACTCCTAAACACAACCCACCATCACTGTGTCTCATGTTAATACTACTCCCAAACACAACCCACTGTCACTGTGTCTCATGTTAATATTACTCCTAAACACAACCCACCATCACTGTGTCTCATGTTAATACTACTCCTAAACACAACCCACCATCACTGTGTCTCATGTTAATATTACTCCTAAACACAACCCACCATCACTGTGTCTCATGTTAATACTACTCCTAACCACAACCCACCATCACTGTGTCTCATGTTAATATTACTCCTAAACATCTATATCTCCCAATCAGATTGATATGCAACAATACATCTACAGAGTGTTCTGTACATAACAGAAAAACAAAACAACATAATTTCCAATAGCATCACCATGCCCATAACAGAGGAATATGGTTCATGGATACAGACATATAATAATAAAATATACATATTTTAAGATATTGTCAAGCATACTTACAGAGTGAAGGGGAGAGAGGTCTTGTGATGAACTTTCTGGCAGTCTAAGGAAACAAACAGTGACTGTGAGGTTTTAGGTCTGTGGTTGACACAACTTTGAAGTAGTGAGAGACCATAGAGTTGGATAAAAGACACACTAGCTACAAAGACTGGTTAAGCATTGACATGACATTGTATGCATCCTTTCAGTATGTTTATCGACTGTCATTAAACTCATGGAGGTTGAACAAGAAGAAATTGACAACTTTAAAATGGAGAGAGCCCTCAAATGTGCTGCCAATGTTGTAACAGAAGCCAGCATGAAAAGATGCCAAGCTGTGCCCTCTATCCAACTCTATGTCAGGGACCAAGACCCTGATTCAGAGATGGCTTGCTTCCTCATTCACAGAGGCTGTATTCAAGAGCATCGAAACTGTGACGTGTCATGGGTAAATTGTGACTGACTGACTGATCTACAAATCACCTTGCATGACAAATAACTACCTCATATTATTTGTAGCTCAGTCAGTCTCGACTCGCCTTTAAAGTCGGCTGCAATGTCGAACGCGGCCACATTTACAACCAATGATGTCATACGATATTATAATAACTGTCTACAGTACTGTGGAAAGATGTTTAACTTCTGTTTCTTTTTTGTTTTATTTTAAGGTAACAGACGAAATAGAATGACAGGATAACCTGCAATATTTAAAAGAAAAAACATTAGTATGTATTGTCTTAAACTTTGAGCTTATTTACAACATCATGCATACATTACATTGAATCACACTTGATCGAAAATAGGTAATAATGCATAATTTTACAATAAAACAAGCGTGATTATGGTATTAATATTCCTTCTCATAAATGTCATTGCTCAATAATGTCTGACAGCAATACAAAGTAAATCTTTTTAACACATCAAGATAAACTTGGTCCAATATTGTACACATTAAAAAGCTGTTATCAATGTTATCAATATCAGTCACTGAGAAAAGTACATTAGGTAATTAAAAAATTTGGAAATGTCAAAACCCCATAGAAAAATAGCAGAAGCATAATCTATCCCATTTATCATCAATATACATAATTATCATTACAAGGAAAGAGAATTCAACTCCACATTTACTCAAAAGTTAAAGCTATGGAAAACATTCTGGATCTGATAGCAATATGATAGCAGGAGAATAGAGGTGTGAGGCCTAGTTTTGGACTCCATCACATTGTAGAAACATCTCAAGTATGATCAATGGAAACAGGATGCACCTGAGCTCCATTTCTAGTCTCATAGCAAAGGGTCTGAATACTTATGTAAATAAGGTATTTCTGTTTTTATTTTTAATACATTTGCAAAAATGACTGAAAACCTGTTTTCACTTTGTCATTATGGGGTATTGTGTGTAGATGTATTTATTATTTTTATTTAATACATTTTAGAATAAGGCTGTAACAAAAATGTGGACAAAGTCAAGGGGTCTGAATACTTTCCGAATGCGCTGTACACTACAAGGTTTTTGTGAAACTTGTTGTGTTCAGGTCTTCTTGGTTCTGGGTTTGTTGTGTTCAGGTCTTCTTGGTTCTGGGTTTGTTGTGTTCAGGTCTTCTTGGTTCTGGGTTTGTTGTGTTCAGGTCTACTTGGTTCTGGGTTTGTTGTGTTCAGGTCTTCTTGGTTCTGTGTTTGTTGTGTTCAGGTCTTCTTGGTTCTGTGTTTGTTGTGTTCAGGTCTTCTTGGTTCTGGGTTTGTTGTGTTCAGGTCTTCTTGGTTCTGGGAATGTTGTGTTCAGGTCTTCTTTGTTCTGTGTTTGTTGTGTTCAGGAGTTCTTGTTTCTGGGTTCGTTGTGTTCAGGTCTTCTTGCTTCTTGGTTCTGGGTTTGTGGTGTTCAGGACTTCTTGGTTCTGGGTTTGTTGTGTTCAGGTCTTCTTGGTTCTGGGTTTCTTGTGTTCAGGTCTTCTTGGTTCTGGGTTTGTTGTGTTCAGGTCTTCTTGGTTCTGGGTTTGTTGACTGTACTGTAGAGAACAGAGGGGTCCTCCTCAGCTGCTTGTGCTGCGGGTCTGAAGAGAGAGAAACAAAAATGAAACAAAAGTTGTGTTCCAAATGGTGGCACCCTATACCCTTTATAAAGCACAATCTTTCACCAGGGCCTATGGGCTCAGGATAAAAGTAGTGCACTAAATAGGAAATAGGGTGCCATTTGGAACTCATCCGAACTGTTCATCAAAACCATCATCACATCACTCCCTCATTATAGACATGTCATAATAATTGTCTTGAGATGTCCATTGTTGGGTCCATAGTTTAAGGAAATGACATCAGTAGTGGTCACTAGGGGTCAACTGTTTTGCCTATTGATGACATCTACAATAAGCAGCAGCAAATTAGTGACCTTAATGGCAGAATATGCTCACCAGGTGGCAGCAGTGGAGCGGTTACATTTCACAGCAGTTTATTGCACTTCCTCGTCCTGTTTCTGGTGTTGAGGCATGAATGACCTTTATGCACAATATACATCACTCATGACATCATCATTGTCTACTCCTCCAATGAGCACATGGCCGTTACTACGTTTGAGGACACAGAGGTCGTAAATGTTTTTCTAATTTGAAAATAATAATAATAGCCTAATACAAATACTGTACACAGTGAAGAAAATGAATTACGGATCAACATCTACATATTGCTCCCAGCGTTGGTCAAAGCTCAGAACGCTTATTTTCTTGATCTGACTAATCGCGCCTGCCTCTTTGTGAATGAGTGGAATCATGAACAGTGGTTTGTTTGTTATGATCTCTGGCATCCCCCAGATATGCCTCCCTAATTTTATCAGCACATTCACCACTCTCTCAAACGGCTAATTCCCCTTCTCGTGGCACTTGCCGAGGGCGATGTGAAACGAACTACCCCAGGCCGCAGGTTGCTCTGCTGACAGTGTGTTTGCGAGATGCCGGACAAAGGCCATTTTTAAAACTGTCCCGCGACTCCTGCCTTGTCTACAGTCAGTCAGGTCTAGAAGGATGAAGTAAGAATCTAATGTTAAACAGAGCCTACCTCAGCAGGAGAAAACCAAACACTACTAAGCTAGGCTACTGAGACAGACAGTGATGTGGTGCTCATTGGAGAGGCTGAGGCAGGCTGCAATGCATGCAGGTGGAAGTAGAGGAGACAGAGAGAGAGAGGAAGCAAGCAGAGAGAGAGGTTTTTACAGTGGTTCCCAAACTTGGGGTCTGATCAAACAATTTAGGAACATAAAAAAAGATATGTTTCAATATGAATATCTCCACTTGGCCTATCTTCCCTATAGGCATACATTAAAATGCTATCAACATGCGAACAATACAGTTATAAAAATGTCACACGTTTTTGTTTTGTTGCTGATGCTGCGTGTCAGTGTGAATCATCTCCCATATTTCCTCCCTTTCAGGGGTATAACATTACAACTGTATAGCTAATAGGCTATGTGTTTGTAGATGGACTGAGGTGAATGAACCTACAGCAGCCAAGGTGATAACGGCTGGGGTCATTTTTGCTTGTTTTTGCTGTTTTCCAAATAACATTTTAAAGTGTTTTAATTGTATAGAAATGCAGTAAATAAGAATCTACTTTCCAACCCCCTGGACATCCAGATTTGGTTGTAAACAAACAAACGTTTCCTTAAATGCTGTGTGTTTCCAATGTTCTAGTATTGGTTCTATGTTGCTGTAATGGCAGAATATGCTCACTTGGTGGCAGAACTGGGGCGAATCAATTTCACAACAGAGTATTGGACATCTTCGTCTTGTTTCTGTTTCTGGACGGTTGAGTACAGAGACACTTCCTGGTTTTTGGAGCGAGAGAAGTGAACGCTGTCGTAGTGAACATCATCCTGGTCTACGGTGGCTGCTGTCTGTGTTGCAGTAAGGGTCATGGCCATGCTTGAGATGTTGTCATACACTGGACTAGAGTCTCCCTGATGGGGTGAGAGGACAGACAACATGAGGAGTAGAAATGTTCCACAAAGAATACACAGACATCACAGTCATCTTCTGATTCCAAAAGACTCACCTGTCCATCGTCTGCTATATCACTTGGGTCTCTTGTGTCAGAGGTGGATTTGGAGGCCTTCTTCCTGTTTTACACATGAATGAATGTATGAAGAAATCAATCAATCAATCAATGAAGTTACTAAAGTGAAATTATAGAAAAAAATATGCATTTTCACTCACCTGAACCACATGAGTCCAGAGAGACAGAGGATGAGAACCAGAACAACCACTATGATTCCTACAGCTGCAGTCATTACTGAGGTTTGTTTCCCTATAATATAATATGTATGATGTGAGTACATGGTATGTTCTTATAATCTAAAAACTAACATAATACAGAATATCAATACAATACATGTTAATACTAGGGGATCTTATAATACTTGTCAAGGGATCTCATAAGCTAACACATAATTATAAACCAAAGTGTAATCAGTCAAAACACAATTATTAAGATTAGCTTGAAACTTGTCATTTTGCATTGAAGTATTGAACATGGAACTTTACCTGCTACAATGATCATCTGAGCTGTAGAGTTCTTAGATGCTATTTTATTCCGGGCCTCACAGTAGTATTCTCCACTGTCCTCAGAGCTGATGTTAGTGATGCTGTAACTCTGTCCTGATGCTTTTGGTGAGGTTACGTTCTTCTTGTACCAGGTGTATTTGTCCACAGGTGGGTTGGCATCACTGCTGCAGGTCAGAGTCACTGAACTGCCCTCCACTATTCCACCAGAGGGACTGACTAACACTGAGGTGTTCTTCGGAGCGTCTGGTAAAGTAGAATTTGTCCGAGGATTATAATGGTGCAATTACAACCTCACATGACATATATCAAAATCTGTAAAGCCAGACTATAAAAAATAGAATCCACTTACACAAAACATTAACAGGAACACATTTGATGCTGAGCTGTACTTTACTCACATTTCACATTGACGTTGATATACTCAGACCTCCCTGTCTTAATCCCATTATAGACCTCACAGTAGTACTGTCCCGTGACTGATGACTTGATTTGATTGAAGACAAGATGTGGTCCTGCAGTCATATAGGTGGTTGATGGATAGTAGACTCCATTCTTCTTGTACCAGGTGTATTTGTCCACAGGTGGGTTGGAATCACTGCTGCAGGTCAGAGTCACTGAACTGCCCTCCACTATTTCACCAGAGGGACTGACTGACACTGAGGTGCTTTTTGGGCCATCTGGTGTTGAAGATGATGGATAAAAAGGAACTCATATAACATGAAATGCACATGGAGATGATGTAAATTACTATAGATTAGTATATTACACTGACATGTAGAATCATGTATTAGAGAGCTGTTATCAATGACTCACTGTAGATATATCAAAACCCCATGTACTCACATCTGACAGTGAGAGTCTCTTCTGGAGAAAGGATTCTCTCAAAGCCTTTTACAGCACATGAGTAGTTCCCTGCATCCTCACTGCAGACTGGGTCTAGGATCAGGCTGTTATAACTGGTGATTGGGTTGGTCAGCCGTTGTCCGTTCTTGTACCAGATGTAGGTGGGGTTGAGACCGACTGGACATTTGGTTCTACATCTCAGTGTGACTCTCTCCCTCTCTGACACAGAAGTAGGATCCATCTCTAACAGGATACCTAAGAGGAAACTTAAGTCATATTTGACTCCAGACAGGCGTGTGATGTGATTAGACTTGTCCTATTACAGTAGTAACTGTATGTCATTTACATTTACATTTACATTTACGTCATTTAGCAGACGCTCTTATCCAGAGCGACTTACAAATTGGTGCATTCACCCTATAGCCAGTGGGATAACCACTTTACAATTTATTTATTTATTTATTTTTGGGGGGGGTTGGGGTTTCAAATGTCTCCGGAAGGTGGTGAGTGACTCCGCTGTCCTGGCGTCGTGAGGGAGCTTGTTCCACCATTGGGGTGCCAGAGCAGCGAACAGTTTTGACTGGACTGAGCGGGAACTATGCTTCCGCAGAGGAAGGGGAGCCAGCAGGCCAGAGGTGGATGAACGCAATGCCCTCGTTTGGGTGTAGGGACTGATCAGAGCCTGAAGGTACGGAGGTGCCGTTCCCCTCACAGCTCCACAGGTAAGCACCATGGTCTTGTAACAGATGCGAGCTTCAACTGGAAGCCAGTGGAGTGTGCGGAGGAGCGGGGTGACGTGAGAGAACTTGGGAAGGTTGAACACCAGACGGGCTGCGGCATTCTGGATGAGTTGTAGGGGTTTAATGGCACAGGCAGGGAGCCCAGCCAACAGCGAGTTGCAGTAATCCAGACGGGAGATGACAAGTGTCTGGATTAGGAACTGTGCCGCTTCCTGTGTAAGGCAGGGTCGTACTCTCCGAATGTTGTAGAGCATGAACCTGCAGGATCGGGTCACCGCCTTGATGTTAGCGGAGAACGACAGGGTGTTGTCCAGGGTCACGCCAAGGCTCTTCGCACTCTGGGAGGAGGACACAACGGAGTTGTCAACCGTGATGGCGAGATCATGGAACGGGCAGTCCTTCCCCGGGAGGAAGAGCAGCTCCGTCTTGCCAGGGTTCAGTTTGAGGTGGTGATCCGTCATCCATACTGATATGTCTGCCAGACATGCAGAGATGCGATTCACCACCTGGTTATCAGAAGGGGGGAAAGGAGAAGATTAGTTGTGTATCGTCAGCGTAGCAATGATAGGAGAGGCCATGTGAGGATATGACAGAGCCAAGTGACTTGGTGTATAGGGAGAATAAGAGAGGGCCTAGAACTGAGCCCTGGGGGACACCAGTGGTGAGAGCACGTGGTGCAGAGACAGCTTCTCGCCACGCCACTTGGTAGGAGCGACCGGTCAGGTAGGACGCAATCCAGGAGTGAGCCGCGCCGGAGATGCCCAGCTCGGAGAGGGTGGAGAGGAGGATCTGATGGTTCACAGTATCAAAGGCAGCAGACAGGTCTAGAAGGACAAGAGCAGAGGAGAGAGAGTTAGCTTTAGCAGTGCGGAGAGCCTCCGTGACACAGAGAAGAGCAGTCTCAGTTGAATGACCAGTCCTGAAACCTGACTGGTTTGGATCAAGAAGGTCATTCTGAGAGAGATAGCAAGAGAGTTGGCTAAAGACGGCACGCTCAATAGTTTTGGAAAGAAAAGAAAGAAGGGATACTGGTCTGTAGTTGTTGACATCAGTGGGATCGAGTGTTGGTTTTTTGAGAAGGGGTGCAACTCTCGCTCTCTTGAAGATGGAAGGGACATAGCCAGCGGTCAAGGATGAGTTGATCAGCGAGGTGAGGTAGGGGAGAAGGTCACCGGAGATGGTCTGGAGAAGAGAGGAGGGGATGGGGTCAAGCGGGCAGGTTGTTGGGCGGCCTGCAGTCACAAGTCGCAAGATTTTATCTGGAGAGAGAGGGGAGAAAGAAGTCAAAGCATAGGGTAGGGCAGTGTGAGCAGGACCAGAAGTGTCATTAGACTTAACAAACGAGGATCGGATGTCGTCAACCTTCTTTTTCAAAGTGGTTGACGAAGTCATCCACAGAGAGGGAGGAGGGGGGTGGGGGGGTGGGGGGGAGGATTCAGCAGTGAGGAGAATGTGGCAAAGAGCTTCCTAGGGTTAGAGGCAGATGCTTGGAATTTAGAGTGGTAGAAAGTGGCCTTAGCAGCAGAAACAGATGAAGAAAATGTAGAGAGGAGGGAGTGAAAAGATGCCAGGTCGGCAGGGAGTTTAGTTTTCTTCCATTTCCGCTCAGCTGCCCGGAACTCTGTTCTGTGAGCTCGCAATGAGTCATCAAGCCACGGAGCTGGAGGGGAGGACCGAGCCGGCCGGGAGGATAGGGGACACAGGGAGTCAAAGGATGCAGAAAGGGAGGAGAAGAGGATTGAGGAGGCAGAATCAGGAGATTGGAGGGAGAAGGATTGAGCAGAGGGAAGAGATGATAGGATGGAAGAGGAGAGAGTAGTGGGAGAGAGAGAGCGAAGGTTGCGGCGGCGCATTACCATCTGTGTAGGGGCAGAGTGAGTAGTGTTGGAGGAGAGCGAGAGAAAAAAGGATACAAAGTAGTGGTCGGAGACATGGAGGGGAGTTGCAGTGAGATTAGTAGAAGAGCAACATCTAGTAAAGATGAAGTCAAGCGTATTGCCTGCCTTGTGAGTAGGGGGGACGGTGAGAGGGTGAGGTCAAAAGAGGAGAGGAGTGGAAAGAAGGAGGCAGAGAGAAATGAGTCAAATGTAGACGTAGGGAGGTTGAAATCCCCCAAAACTGTGAGGGGTGAGCCATCCTCAGGAAAGGAACTTATCAAGGCGTCAAGCTCATTGATGAACTCTCCAAGGGAACCTGGAGGGCGATAGATGACAAGGATATTAAGCTTAAATGGGCTAGTGACTGTGACAGCGTGCAATTCAAATGAGGAGATAGACAGATGGGTTAGGGGAAAAATTGAGAATGACCACTTGGGAGAGATGAGGATTCCTGTGCCACCACCCCTCTGACCAGATGCTCTCGGGGTATGCGAGAACACATGGTCAGACGAGGAGAGAGCAGTAGGAGTAGCAGTGTTTTCAGTGGTAATCCATGTTTCCGTCAGCGCCAGGAAGTCGAGGGACTGGAGGGTAGCATAGGCTGGGATGAAGTCAGCCTTGTTGGCAGCAGAACGGCAGTTCCAGAGGCTGCCTGAGACCTGGAACTCCAGGTTTGTGGTGTGTGCAGGGACCACCAGGTTAGAGAGGCAGCAGCCATGCGGTGTGAGGCGTTTGTGTAGCCTGTGCGGAGAGGAGAGAACAGGGATAGGCAGAGGCATAGTTGACAGGCTGTAGCATATGGCTACAATAATGCAGAGGAGATCGGAATTAAATGAACTAAACATCTGGGAAAGGAGAGAGCAGGGCCTCCCTCACCAAAAAACTCCCAAATATAACTCTCCCAACTTCCACCTCAGAAACTATAATTGTTTCACTGAACCACCCGAATAAAACTCTCCCAACTTCCACTTTAGAAATTAGAATTGTTGTAAACTACAGCGGTTCAATGTTTCAAGGAATAGACTCAACTTACTTTATTCAGCTAGCTAACTATGACGCCATAGCTAACTAGCATGCTAGCATCCAATAACACACAGTTTAGAGTATTACCTGTGACAGTCAAGATCACACCAGGAATTCCAGAAAATCTCCCCTCATCTGTTGTTAGTAATCTGAATTTGTATTCAGCCGAGTCATTCTCTGTCAGGTCTGTGATTATCATGGTGTGGTGATTCTCTGTGTTCCTGTTGTACCTCACACGACCTGCATACTCTGAGTATGAACTGAGATCTACAGGGTCTTTTTGTGTAAACCAGAATGAACCTTCTTCTATATAACTACTGGGATGAGTGTAAGAGCAGGATATGTCCACTGTGGAGTTCTTTAAGACACAGATTCTTCTGTTGGTGTAAGTCACACTCCAGCAGTTCTTATCACGAACACCTGAAAAATAAAGAGGCTATCTGTTAATAGTTTTAACGTTTCATGTCTTGTTTCTTTGGGTGCAAAGTAAAGAAGGAAAGTGTTAATTTCAAGTAGTTTCAGTATAAATCATAACCATTTTAGCTGTTGGTATTGGTAGAGTTAAACACTGTGTTTGAATCCACACTTTTTTGTATTTCCACTCACAGACTGCAGGAGAGCGGAGATCCTCATGGCCTTTTACAGCACAGGAGTAGCTGCCTGCATCCTCACTGGAGACTGAATATTTGACCTTGTAGGTGCTCTCAGCTAGATATTGTCCGTTCTTGTACCAGATGTAGGTGGGGTTACCAGTCAGAGTACAGGTGGTGCTACAGGTCAGCGTCTTGTAATATGTCCATTTCTCATCCACCTTTAGATCTAAAGGGAGAGGGTATGAAAACAACACCAGTGTCTGTCAGTTACCACCATTTCACTGTTCTCATAGAACATGTCATAAATAACTTGTTGTACTATACTATTTATGCAATACCTGTGAGACTGAGTGTGAATCCATGTGAGCCATCTTTCCATCCTGAGTTGTCTGTTTTATATCTGAAGTGATATGTTGCTTTGTCACTCTCTCTCAGGTCTGTTATTCTCAGGATGTAGTCCTTCTCTGTAGTTCCATGGTACTCCACACGACCTTCATACTTAGGGTCCAATCTCAGATCATAAGGCTTACCATTCAACCATTTGTTAAACCAGATTTTCTCTGTGACTTGGGTCCAACTGGGATATGTTACAGGACAGCGCAGGTCCACTGATGACCCCTTTAAAGCACAGACACTCCTCATAGTATTTTGCCCTAGAACACCTGAAACATAGTGCCATGTCACAGGACTCAACCATAAGAGAACTTCATTTGTGGTGTCAAGTACATAAACAAACAGACATGACAATATTACATCCAAATGCATGTAAAAATGTGCAGGATACTGTAGAACCCATCTACACAAATGTACATTCCCTTATACACACTACACGGCCAAAAGTATGTGGAGACCTGCTTGTCTGACATCTCATTCCAAAATCATGGGCATTAGTATGGAGTTGGTCCCCCATTTGCTTCTATAACAGCCTCCACTCTTCTGGGAAGGCTTTCCACTAGATGTTGGAACATTGCTGCGGGGATTTGCTTCTATTCAGCCACAAGAGCATTAGTTAGGTCGGGCGCTGATGTTGGGCAATTAGGCCTGGCTCGCAGTCAGTGTTCCAATTAATCCCAAAGGTATTCAATGGGGTTGAGGTCAGGGATCTATGCAGGCCAGTCAAGTTCTTCCACATCAATCTCGACAAACCATTTCTGTATGGACCTCGCTTTGGCATTGCGCAATGTGATCTTAGGCTTGTGTGTGGCTGCTCGGCCTTGGAAACACATTTCATGAAGCTCCCGACGTAGAGTTCTTGTGCTGACATTGCTTCTAGAGGTATTTTGGAACTCTGTACTGAGTGTTACAACCGAGGACAGATGACCCTCAGCGGTCCCGTTCTCTGTGAGCTTGTGTGGCCTACCATTTTGAGGCTGAGACGTTATTGCTCCTAGACGTTTCCACTTCACAATAACAGCAGTTGCAGTCGACCGGGGCAGCTCTAGCAGGGCAGAAATTTGACAAACTGACTTATTAGAAAGGTGGCATCCTATGATGGAGCCATGTTGAAAGTCACTGAGCTCTTCATCAGTAAGGCCATTTTACTGCCAATGTTTGTCTATGTAGATTGCATGGCTGTTTGCTCGATTTCATACACCTGTCAGCAAGTTGTGTGGCTGAAATAGCCGAATTCACTAATTTGAAGAGGTGTCCACATACTTTTGTATATATAGTGTAAGTCTAGTATTAATTTCAATATACATCATGGAAGTAAAAAGCAGTGTTGGTGTCAATCCTGTTTAAATTCCAGTCAATTCAGAAACTAAACCAAATTCCAATTCCAATTCTTCCAAATGTTCCTAATTGAAAAACATTGAAAATATTTGGAATTGGAATTTTAGTCTACTTCCTAAATTGAAATGGAATTTACTCCAACCCTGCTGGTGGTTGACAACATTCTAATTCTGCTACTGCTGCTGATGTGCTGAAGTGTGAATGGACCTAACCATCACTCACTGCGGTGTGAAAGATAACTATTTAATGTGAAGTGGAGACGCCTAACAGAATCAATCAATCAATCAATTTTATTTTATATAGCCCTTCTTACATCAGCTAATATCTCGAAGTGCTGTACAGAAACCCAGCCTAAAACCCCAAACAGCTAGTAATGCAGGTGTAGAAGCACGGTGGCTAGGAAAAACTCCCTAGAAAGGCGAAAGCCTAGGAAGAAACCTAGAGAGGAACCAGGCTATGAGGGGTGGCCAGTCCTCTTCTGGCTGTGCCGGGTGGAGATTATAACAGAACCATGCCAAGATGTTCAAAAATGTTCATAAGTGACAAGCATGGTCAAATAATAATCAGGAATAAATCTCAGTTGGCTTTTCATAGCCGATCATTAAGAGTTGAAAACAGCAGGTCTGGGACAGGTAGGGGTTCCATAACCGCAGGCAGAACAGTTGAAACTGGAATAGCAGCAAGGCCAGGCGGACTGGGGACAGCAAGGAGTCACCACGGCCGGTAGTCCCGACGTATGGTCCTAGGGCTCAGGTCTCTCAGTTGGCTTTTTCATAGCCGATCATTAAAGAGTTGAAAACAGCAGGTCTGGGACAGGTAGGGGTTTCGTAGCCGCAGGCAGAACAGTTGAAACTGGAATAGCAGCAAGGCCAGGCGGACTGGGGACAGCAAGGTGTCATCATGCCCGGTAGTCCTGACGTATGGTCCTAGGGCTCAGGTTCTCAGAGAGAAAGAGAGAACGAGAGAATTAGAGAGAGCATACTTAAATTCACACAGGACACTGGATAAGACAGGAGAAGTACTCCCAGGTATAACCAACTAACCCCAGCCCCCCGACACATAAACTACTGCAGCATAAATACTGGAGGCTGAGACAGGAGCGGTCCGGAGACACTGTGGCCCCATCCGAAGAAACCCCGGACAGGGCCAAACAGGAAGGATATAACCCCACCCACTCCGCCAAAGCACAGCCCCCGCACCACTAGAGGGATATCCCCAACCACCAACTTACAATCCTGAGACAAGGCCGAGTATAGCCCACAGAGGTCTCCACCACAGCACAAACCAAGGGGGGCGCCAACCCAGACAGGAAGATCACGTCAGTAACTCAACCCACTCAAGTGACGCACCCCTCCCAGGGACGGCATGAAAGAGCACCAGCAAGCCAGTGACTCAGCCCCTGCAACAGGGTTAGAGGCAGAGAACCCCAGTGGAGAGGGGAACCGGCCCGGCAGAGACAGCAAGGGCTGTTCGTTGCTCCAGCCTTTCCGTTCACCTTCACACTCCTGGGCCAGACTACACTCAATCATATGACCTACTGAAGAGATAAGTCTTCAGTAAAGACTTAAAGGTTGAGACCGAGTCTGCGTCTCTCACATGGGTAGGCAGACTGTTCCATAAAAATGGAGATCTATAGGAGAAAGCCCTGCCTCCCGCTGTTTGCTTAGAAATTCTAGGGACAATTAGGAGGCCTGCGTCTTGTGACCGTAGCGTGCGTATTGGTATGTACGGCAGGACCAACTCGGAAAGATAGGTAGGAGCAAGCCCATGTAACGCTTTATAGGTTAACAGTAAAACCTTGAAATCAGCCCTTGCCTTAACAGGAAGCCAGTGTAGGGAAGCTAGCACTGGAGTAATATGATCAAATTTCTTGGTTCTAGTCAGGATTCTAGCAGCCGTATTTAGCACTAACTGAAGTTTATTTAGTGCTTTATCCGGTAGCCGGAAAATAGAGCATTGCAGTAGTCTAACCTAGAAGTAACAAATGCATGGATTAATTTTTTCTGCATCATTTTTGGACAGAAAATTTCTGATTTTTGCAATGTTACGTAGATGGAAAAAAGCTGTCCTTGAAACAGTCTTGATATGTTCGTCAAAAGAGAGATCAGGGTCAAGAGTAACACCGAGGTCCTTCACAGTTTTATTTGAGACGACTTTACAACCATCTAGATGAATTGTCAGATTTAACAGAAGATCTCTTTGTTTCTTGGGACCTAGAACAAGCATCTCTGTTTTGTCCGAGTTTAAAGTAAAAAGTTTTCAGCCATCCACTTCCTTATGTCTGAAACACAGGCTTCTAGCGAGGGCAATTTTGGGGCTTCACCATGTTTCATTGAAATGTACAGCTGTGTGTCATCCGCATAGCAGTGAAAGTTAACATTATGTTTTCGAATAACATCCCCAAGAGGTAAAATATATAGTGAAAACAATAGTGGTCCTAAAACGGAACCTTGAGGAACACCGAAATGTACAGTTGATTTGTCGGAGGACAGACCATTCACAGAGACAAACTGATATCTTTCCGACAGGTAGGATCTAAACCAGGCCAGAACTTGTCCGTGTAGACCAATTTGGGTTTCCAGTCTCTCCAAAAGAATGTGGTGATCGATGGTGTCAAAGGCAGCACTAAGGTCTAGTAGCACGAGGACAGATGCAGAGCCTCGGTCTGACGCCATTAAAAGGTCATTTACCACCTTCACAAGTGCAGTCTCAGTGCTATGATGGGGTCTAAAACCAGACTGAAGCATTTTCGTATACATTGTTTGTCTTCAGAAAGGCAGTGAGTTGCTGCGCAACAGCTTTTTCTAAAATTTTTGAGAGGAATGGAAGATTCGATATAGGCCGATAGTTTTTTATATTTTCCGGGTCAAGGTTTGGCTTTTTCAAGAGAGGCTTTATCACTGCCACTTTTAGTGAGTTTGGTACACATCCGGTGGATAGAGAGCTGTTTATTATGTTCAACATAGGAGGGCCAAGCACAGGAAGCAGCTCCTTCAGCAGTTTAGTAGGAATAGGATCCAGTATGCAGCTTGAAGGTTTAGAGGCCATGATTATTTTCATCATTGTGTCAAGAGATATAGTACTAAAACACTTAAGTGTCTCTCCCGATCCCAGGCCCTCGCAGAGCTGTGCAGATCCAGGACAGCTAAGCCCTGGAGGAATACGCAGATTCAAAGAGGAGTCCGTAATTTGCTTTCTAATGGTCATGATCTTTTCCTCAAAGAAGTTCATGAATTTATCACTGCTGAAGTGAAAGCCATCCTCTCTTGGGGAATGCTGCTTTTTAGTTAGCTTTGCAACAGTATCAAAAAGAAATTTTGGATTGTTCTTATTTTCCTCAATTAAGTTGGAAAAGTAGGATGATCGAGCAGCAGTGAGGGCTCTTCGGTACTGCACGGTACTGTCTTTCCAAGCTAGTCGGAAGACTTCCAGTTTGGTGTGGCGCCATTTCCGTTCCAATTTCCTGGAAGCTTGCTTCAAAGCTCGGGTATTTTCTGTATACCAGGGAGCTAGTTTCTTATGACAAATGTTTTTCGTTTTTAGGGGTGCAACTGCATCTAGGGTATTGCGCAAGGTTAAATTGAGTTCCTCAGTTAAGTGGTTAACTGATTTTTGTCCTCTGACGTCCTTGGGTAGGCAGAAGGAGTCTGGAAGGGCATCAATGAATTTTTGTGTTGTTTGAGAATTTATAGCACGACTTTTGATGCTCCTTGGTTGGGGTCTGAGCAGATTATTTGTTGCGATTGCAAATGTAATAAAATGGTGGTCCGATAGTCCAGGATTTTGTGGAAAAACATTAAGATCTACAACATTTATTCCATGGGACAAAACTAGGTCCAGAGTATGACTGTGGCAGTGAGTAGGTCCAGAGACATGTTGGACAAAACCCACTGAGTCGATAATGGCTCCGAAAGACTTTTGGAGTGGGTCTGTGGACTTCTCCATGTGAATATTAAAATCACCAAAAATTAGAATATGATCTGCTATGACTACAAGGTCTGATAGGAATTCAGGAAACTCAGAGAGGAACGCTGTATATGGCCCAGGAGGCCTGTAAACAGTAGCTATAAAAAGTGATTGAGTAGGCTGCATAGATTTCATGACTAGAAGCTCAAAAGATGAAAACGCCATTTTTTTTTTGTAAATTGAAATTTGCTATCGTAAATGTTAGCAACACCTCCGCCTTTGCGGGATGCACGGGGAATATGGTCACTAGTGTAACCAGGAGGTGAGGCCTCATTTAACACAGCAAATTCATCAGGCTTAAGCCATGTTTCAGTCAGGCCAATCACATCGAGATTATGATCAGTGATTAGTTCATTGACTATGACTGCCTTTGAAGTGAGGGATCTAACATTAAGTAACCCTATTTTGAGATGTGAGGTATCACGATCTCTTTCAATAATGGCAGGAATGGAGGAGGTCTTTATCCTAATAAGATTGCTAGGGTGAACACCGCCATGTTTAGTTTTGCCCAACCTAGGTCGAGGCACAGACACAGTCTCAATGGGTATGGCTGAGCTGACTACACTGACTGTGCTATTGGCAGACTCCACTAAGCTGGCAGGTTGGCTAACAGCCTGCTGCCTGGCCTGCACCCTATTTCACTGTGGGGCTAGAGGAGTTAGAGCCCTATCTATGTTGGTAGATAAGAGGATTTTAGTCATTTAGCAGACGCTCTTATCCAGAGCGACTTACAGGAGCGCTCCCTATCAGTCTGGTCCTAAAGGGCCCTCAGCTAAATCCACTGTGTCATTCACACAAACACACGGGTCCATACACGCACACACACTGAGCAGAGATTCAAATGTTTGTTTGCATGTCTTTTTTACCCTGGTTAATCATCTCATCCCTATGTAGATCCACACTCCTACACTGAGACACTTTATGAATACTGGCCCTGATGTAACAACCAAAACACAGCTCAAAACATAACAAGAAGTAAAATGATACATTATCCTCAAGTATATGACTAATGACTAAAAACCAATAACCCAAAACTATATTTCAAGATATCATCAAGAGTACTTACAGATTGAAGTGAAGGGGAGAGGTATTGTACAGTGAGTCAATTTACTGGTAGTGTGGAGACAGACAGTAAGTGTCCGTTTCGTGGTTGACAAATACTTAAAGTAGTCAGAACACAAGTAGCTGATCCAGAACTGTCCTTTCCTTCCTCTTTAAGTCATTAACATGCATGAGGACCAGAACAGCATGTCAGGAAAGGGAGGTTACTGTATTAGAGTGGGCCCTACATTTCTAAAATGGACAAAATGTCCCCCATTTCCACTTTTATTTAAATACAGAACTATGTTAACAATATGTTGACTATTTTATTTGGAATGTTTATAATATCTTAGAATGTGTTGGGTGCCCACCTGTTCCATGATTTATTTATTCTACAAACTCAATCCATTTACACTCCTTTTCAGCTGTATCAAAGTGCTACTGACGGTTCTAGTGTTGTAGACTAGAGCTCCCCCTACTGGCATCTCAACATTACTGCAGCCTCCTAATAATAATGTCCTCTATAATGTTGGGCTAATAACAACATAACAAACTGGAAATGAATCAGGTAGAATGGTGAAACACAACACTGGCTACTTGATAAAGTCATATTTAATCACCCAAACCCTGATGTCTGTAGTAGTACAACATGCCACTATCATATTATGTTACACTGTTGACCCTTGTGTACAGTCCTGGTAGTAGCATTAGCTAACAGAGGCATCAGTATCATCATCACCATAGTCTGCTGTATTGACTGCTGCTGTCCATATACTGTATAGTCTAATGTAAACTGTTTTCAATATACAGTGCATTCGGAAAGTATTTCCACATTTTGTTACGTTACTGCCTTATTCTAAAAGGGATTAAATTAATTGATTTCCTCATCAATCTACACACAATACCCCATAATGACAAAGCAAAAACAGGTTTTCCAACATTATAGCAAATGTATTAGACATAAAAAACAGAAATACCTTATTTACATAAGTATTCAGACCCTTTGCTATGAGACTCGAAATTGAGCTCAGGTGCATCCTGTTTCCATTGATCATCCTTGAGATGTTTCTAGAACTTGATTGGAGACCACGTGTGGCAAATTCAATTGATTGGACATGATTTGGAAAGGCACACCTGTCTATATAAGTTCCCACAGTTAACAGTGCATGTCAGAGCAAAATCCAAGCCATGAGGTCTAAGGAATTGTCCGTAGAGATCTGAGACAGGATTGTGTTGATATCTGGGGAAGGGTACCAAAAAATGGCTGCAGCATTGAAAGTCCCCAAGAACACAGTGGCCTCCATCACTCTTAAATGGAAGAAGTTTGGAACCACCAAGACTCTTCCTATAGCTGGCCGCCCGGCCAAACTGAGCAATCAGGAGAGAAGGGCCTTGGTCAGGGAGGTGACCAAGAACCCCATGGTCACTCTGACAGAGCCCCAGAGCTCCTCTGTGGAGATGGGAGAACCTTCCAGAAGGACAACCTTCTCTGCAGAACTCCATCAATCAGGCCTTTATATAGCCAGATGGAAGCCACTCCTCAGTAAACGGCACATGACAGCCCGTTTGGAGTTTGCCAAAAGGCACCTAAAGGACTCTCAGACCATGGTTCTCTGGTCTGATGAAACCAAGATTGAAATCCTTGGCCTGAATGCCTAGCATCAGGTCTGGAGGAAACCTGGCACCATCCCTACGGTAAAGCATGTTGGTGGCAGCATCATGCTGTGGGGATGTTTTTCAGCGGCAGGACTGGGAGACTAGTCATGATCAAGGGAAAGATGAACGGAGCAAAGTACAGAGAGATCCTTGATGAAAACCTGCTCCAGAGCGCTCAGGACATCAGACTGGGGTGAAAGTTCACCTTCCAACAGGACAACGACCCTAAGCACACAGCCTAGACAACGCAGGAGTGGCTGAATGTCCTTGAGTGGCCCAGCCAGAGACCGGACTTGAACCCGATGTAACATTTAGTCTCTTTACCCTACCTACATGTACATACTACCTCCATTACCTCGACTAACCTGTACCCCCGCACATTGTCTCGGTACCGGTACCCCCTGTATAAGCCTCCTTATTGTTATTTTATTGTTGCTCTTTTATTTTATTTAGTATATATTTTTTCATAACTCTTATTTGTCTTAAAACTGCATTGTTGGTTAAGGGCTTGTAAGCATTTCACGGTAAGGTCTACATTATATTCAGCGCATGTGACAAATAAAATTTCATTTGATTTTGATTTGATCTCTGGAGAGACATGAAAATAGCTGTGCAGAAGCGCTCCCCATTCAACCTGACAGAGCTTGAGAGGATCTGCAGAAAAGCATGGGAGAAAATATATAGTTTAATGTAGCATGTTGTCCATATATAGTCTAATGTAGCCTGATCCATATATAGTCTAATGTAGCATGTTGTCCATATATAGTCTAATGTAGCCTGTTATCCATATATAGTCAAATGCAGCATGTTGTCCATATATAGTCTAATGTAGCCTGTTAGCTATATATAGTCTAATGTAGCCTGTTATCCATATATAGTCTAATGTAGCCTGTTATCCCTATATAGTCTAATGTAGCATTTTGTCCATATATAGTCTAATGTAGCCTGTTATCCATATATAGTCTAATGTAGCCTGTTAAACCTTCCGAGTGGCGCAGTGGTCTAAGGCACTGCATCGCAGTGCTAGCTGTGCCACTAGAGATCCTGGTTCGAATCCAGGCTCTGTCGTAGCCGGCCGTGACTGGGAGACCCATGGGGCAGCGCACAATTCGTCCAGGGTAGGGGAGGGAATGGCCGGCAGCTCAGTTGGTAGAGCATGGCGTTTGCAACGTCAGGGTTGTGGGTTCAATTCCCACGTGGGGCCAGTATATAAAAATAATGTATGCACTAACTAACTGTAAGTCGCTCTGGATAAGAGTGTCTGCTAAATAATGTAAATGTTATGTAAATGTTATCCATATATAGTCTAATATAGCATGTTGTCCATATATAGTCTAATGTAGCCTGTTATCCATATATAGTCTAATGTAGCCTGTTATCCATATATAGTCTAATGTAGCATGTTGTCCATATATAGTCTAATGTAGCCTGTTATCCATACACTATTATGTGAATATAAAGTGCTAATGAGGTACATACAGTATAATGTTTATATATAGGACTCTGATATGGTTCAGGATGTAGAGGTCTATGGATGACAGGAAGGTGATGCTGAGTCAGTTCATCTAAACCAACAACATTTACTGGCAGTGCAGAGAAACAAGAAGTAGCCTACAGTAAGTGTGAGTTCTGTGGTTGACACATTTTAAAAGTAGCCTAAAACGGGCGCTAAGACATTAACATGCATAAACAGCATATCAGAAAAGGGTTGCATTTCTTATTTTGAAGAGTGGGCCTACATTTTAAAGAGGCAAGATATGAACCATTCCCATCACTCCTCATCAGCTGTATCAAAGTGCTACTGAAGGTTCCAGTGTTCTAGACAAGAGCTCTCCCTACTGGCATCTCAACATTACTGCAGCCTCCAGTCTTCATATGATGTCCTCATTCATTTGGCCAGTAATAGGAATAGAATGAATGGATACTGTTCCATTCACTCCAGCCATTAAAATTAGTCCATCCTCCTATATATTCACTCACCAGCATCCTCTGTTGAACAGTACTGGTAGTAGCATTAGCTAGCACGTGAGGGCATAGCGGGATTTCTTATAAGCATCCGGATTAGTGTCCTGCTCCTTGAAAGCGGCAGCTCTAGCCTTTAGCTCGGTGCGGATGTTAACTGTATTCCATGGCTTCTGGTTGGGATATGTACGTACGGTCACTGTGTGGACGACATCGTTGATGCACTTATTGATGAAGCCGGTGACTGAGGTGGTATACTCCTCAATGCCATTGGATGAATCCCAGAACATATTCCAGTCTGTGCTAGCAAAACAGTCCTGTAGCGTAGCATTCGCGTCATCTGACCAGTCACTGGTACTTCCTGTTTTAGTTTTTGCTTGTAAGCAGGAATCAGTAGGTTATAATTAGGGTCAGATTTGCCAAAGGGAGGTCGAGGGAGAGCTTTGTAAGGCGCTCCCTCGTAAAGGTGGTCTACAGTTGTTTTTCCCTCTGGTTGCACATGTGACATGCTGGTAGAAATTTGGTAAAACAGATTTAAGTTTGCCTGTATTAAAGTCCCCGGCCACTAGGAGCACCGCTTCTCGATGAACATTTTCTTGTTTGCTTATGGCCTTATACAGCTCATTGAGGGCGGTCTTTGATAACAGTCTACATTAGACAAAGACCTCTCCCTCAGCGTGAGCAAGACAAAGGAGATGATCGTGGACTACAGGAAAAGGAGGGCCGAACATGCCCCCATTCACATCGACGGGGATGTAGTGGAGAGGGTCGAGAATTTCAAGTTCCTTGGTGTCCACATCACCAACAAACTATCATGGTCCAAACACACCAAGACATTTGTGAAGAGGACTCGACAACACCTTTTCCCCCTCAGGAGACTGAAAAGATTTGGCATGGGTCCCCAGATCCTCAAAATGTTCTACAGCTCCACCATCGAGAGCATCATGACTGGTTGCATCACCGCCTGGTTTGGCAACTGCTCGGCATCCGACCGTAAGGTGCTACAGAGGGTAGTGCGTACGGCCCAGTACATCACTGGGGCCAAGCTTCCTGCCATCCAGGACCTATATACTAGGCGGTGTCAGAGGAAGGCCCAAAATTTTTTCTAATTCTCCAGTCACCCAAGTCATACACTGTTCTCTCTGCTACCGCATGGCAAGCGGTACCGGCGAGCCAAGTCTAGGTCCAAAAGGCTTCTACCCCCAAGCCATAAGACTGCTTGAACAATTAATCAAATGCTTTAGTTTATTTTGGAAATATTTTCTAAACTCTATTTCTTGAACTGCATTGTTGGTTAAGGGCTTGTAAGTAAGCATTTCACGGTAAGGTCTGCCCCTGTTGTATTCGGTGCATGTGACAAATAAAATGTGATTTGATTTTATATAGTCTAATGTAGCCTGTTATCCATATATAGTCTAATGTAGCCTGTAGTTGCATTTCTTCTTTTGAGGAGTGAGCCATACATTTTTAAAAGAGGCAAGATATGACCCAATCCCATCACTCCTCATCAGCTGCATCAAAGTGCTACTGAAGGTTCCAGTGTTCTAGACTAGAGCTCTCCCGACTGGCATCTCAACATAACTGCAGCCTCAAGTCCTCATGTGATATCTTCATTCATTTGGGCAGTACTAGGAACAGAATGAATGGATACTGTTCCATTCATTCCAGACATTACAATGAGTCCATCCTCCTATATATCTGCCCACCAGCCTCCTCTGTTGTACAGTACTGGTAGTAACTTTATCTAGCAGAGGCATCAATGAACATCACCATAGCCTGCTGTATTGACTGTTTAGTCTATTGTAGTCTGCTGTCCATAAATAATGCCATTTAGCAGACTCAACTATCCAAAGCAATTTACAGTCTTGCACATAGACACTACCGTTCAAAAGTTTGGGGTCACTTAGAAATGTCCTTGTTTTCCATGAAAACATACATGAAATGAGTTTGAATAGGAAATATAGCATTGACAAGGTTAGAAATAATGATTTTTAATAGAAATCATAATTGTGTCCATCAAACTTTGCTTTCGTCAAAGAATCCTCCATTTGCAGCAATTACAGCCTTGCAGACCTTTGGCATTGTAGTTGTCAATTTGTTGAGGTAATCTGAAGAGATTTCCCCCCATGCTTCCTGAAGCACCTCCCACAAGTTGGATTGGCTTGATGGGCACTTATTACGTACCATACGGTCAAGCTGCTCCCACAACAGCTCAATAGGGTTGAGATCCGGTGACTATGCTGGCCACTCCATTATAGACAGAATACCAGCTGACTGCTTCTTCCTTAAATAGTTATTGCATAGTTTGGAGCTGTGCTTTGGGTCATTGTCCTGTTGTAGGAGGAAATGGGCTCCAATCAAACGCCGTCCACAGGGTATGGCATGGCGTTGCAAAATGGAGTGAAAGCCTTCCTTCTTTAATTTCCCTTTTACCCTGTGCAAATCTCCCCCTTTACCATCACCAAAGCACCCCCAGACCATCACATTGACTCCACCATGCTTGACAGATGGCATCAAGCACTCCTCCAGCATCTTTTCATTTGGTCTGCGTCTCACAAATGTTCTTCTTTGTGATCCGAACACCTCAAACTTTGATTCGTCGGTCCATAATACTTTTTTTCCAATCTTCCTCTGTCCAGTGTCTGTGTTCTTTTGCCCAGCTTAATCTTTTCTTTTTATTGGCCAGTCTGAGATATGGCTTTTTCTTAGCATCCCGGAGTCGCCTCTTCACTGTTGACGTTGAGACTGGTGTTTTGCGGGTACTATTTAATGAAGCTGCCAGTTGAGGACCTGTGAGGCATCTGTTTCTCAAACTAGACACTCTAATGTATTTGTCCTCTTGCTCAGTTGTGCACCGAAGCCTCCCAATCCTCTTTCTATTCTGGTTAGAGCCAGTTTGCGCTGTTCTGTGAAGGGAGTAGTACACAGCGTTGTACTAGATCTTCAGTTTCTTGGCAATTTCTCGCATGGAATAGCCTTCACTTCTCAGAACAAGAATAGACTGACGAGTTTCAGAAGAAAGTTATTTGTTTCTGGCCATTTTGAGCCTGTAATTGAACCCACAACTGCTGATGCTCTAGATACTCAACTAGTCTCAAGAAGGCCAGTTTTATTGCTTCTTTAATCAGCACAACAGTTTTCAAATGTGCTAACATAAAGGATCAATTAGATTTTTAAATTGATAAACTTGGATTAGCAAACACAACGTGCCATTGGAACACAGGACTGATGGTTGCTGATAATGGGCCTCTGTACGCCTATGTAGATATTCCATTAAAAATGTCCAGCTACAATAGCCATTTACAACATTACCAATGTCTACACTGTATTTCTGCTCAATTTGATGTTATTTTAATGGACAAAAAAATTGCTTTTCTTTCGAAAACAAGGATATTTCTAAGTGACTCCAAAATTTGAACGGTAGTGTATTTTACATATGGGTGGTCCCAGGAACCAAACCCATTATGTTGCAGGTGCCATGCTCTACCAACTGAGCTGCAGACGACCATATTCTGCATAGTCTAATGTTACTCATGTTCCTCACTGTTTCTCGTGTTAATATTACTCCTAAACACAACCCACCATCACTATGTCTCATGTTAATACTACTCCTAAACACAACCCACCATCACTGTGTCTCATGTTAATACTACTCCTAAACACAACCCACCATCACTGTGTCTCATGTTAATACTACTCCTAAACACAACCCACCATCACTGTGTCTCAGGTTAACACTACTCCTAAACCCAGCCCACCCACACAAAAACATGAACATGAACATGAATAAACTGAACTAAACTAAACACATCAACACAGTCCAGGGCCTGAATTTAGAAAGTGTCTCGGAGTAGGAGTGCTGTTCTAGGATCAGTTTTGCCTTTTAGATCATAATTATATGGACAGGGTGAACCTGATCCTACATCAGCACTTCTACTCTGAGACTTCATGAATATGGACCCTGAATTAAAAAATACAAAATATAATATAAAAATAAAATAAATAAACAGGAAATACACAGGTCAAAACATAACAAAAAGTAAAATGATACATTACCCTCAAATATGTGAATTATGACTAAAAACAATTGACCAAAAACAATATTTAAACATATTGTCAAGTGTACTTACAGAGTGAAGTGAAGTGGAGAGGTATTGTACAGTGAGTCAACTGACTGTCAGTGTGTGGAGACAAGAAGTAGTCTACTATAAGTGTTAGCAGAAGTAGGAGTAGCCTAAGTGTGAGTTCTGTTGGTGACACATTTTAAAAGTAGCGTGTGTGAACAGCATGTCACATAAGGGATGTTACTGTATCTCAATAGAAAATGTGCTAAAGTCAGCATAGTTGCATTTCTTTATTTGAGGAGTGGGCCTACATTTTTTAAGATGCAAAATGTGACCCATTCCCAACCCTCCTCATGAGCTGCATCAATGTGCTACTGAAGGTTCCAGCACAAATGAAAGGTGAATATGTTTGGTTCCAGTGTTCTAGACTAGACCGCTCCCTACTGGCATCTCAACATTACTGCAGCCTCCAGTCTTCATATGTCTCTACTAGTGTAGGAAATCCCAGACCTAGTGAAACAGCAAGAACATAGTTAACATTGTGGGAGGCAACCTGTCTGCCTAGGGAGACTAATATGTCCCAATCATGTCCTCATCCACTTTGTTCAATAACAAACTGGCAATAAGGTGCCTGATGTCCTCAATCTCCTCCCTTTCCCAAGTGTGGAAGTGCACACTTCCTGTCATGGAATTAAGTATGGGATTGGTGTGAACATTGGCTGGCTAGAGTTTCATCTTTGTTAACTAAATACATGTGAAAAAAGTATGCAAGTGCACACTTCAGGAAGGGTGTAGAATCAGGACGCAGTCACATTTTCCAATGAAGTATTTCATCAATGTTGTTGGTTTTCCTTGATGTATTCAAACAATTCAGTCAGAGAGCGAAATATGCAAATCTATGCCGCTCAGCCCGCCTATTTTTTATAACGGGCCAATCTGAGAAGAAGTGGGCGGGGTCAGAGGATACCAGTGGAGGTTTCAAACGGAATATGGCAGCGGATAAAGATACTGATGAAAATACATAAAATAGAATAAACAATGAAGTGATCTGACTTCCTTTAAAAGCATTTTTTTGCATCACACAACTGCTTTGAACAGAGTGGATTGTGAACAATATGTTGTGCTTCCGCTGAATTACAGCAAGACCCCATAGTTGGCTAGCTAGCTAGTTAGTTCACTTTAAGCTAACAATGTTAGCTAGCTAGCTAGTAAAAACAGACAACAGTGAGCTGAGCTGTCATTATGCCGAGGCGAGCTTCTCTGAACTGCAACCTAAAGTGTGTGTTTGTGTGAAAGAGGAGTCTTCAGCTAACTGATCTTCAGAGCATTGGACCCAAAATGAACCCTGACATAGGCTACATACAAGTTCTCCTATCTGGCTAACCACTACACCATTTTGTGTGTGTGTGAGAGAGAGAGAGATAGAGAGTCATTGTAAAGATATGGCAGTTGTTTAGAGATTTGCCTAGGTCTTCATCAGCCCTGTGTGCATGTTCCACCAGGGATACAGTGTGTAACATGATGATCAACCAGGATACTGGGGGTGATGGTGGGGTGGGGGGCCGCCTGCAGGGGGTGATGGTGGGGTGGGAGGCCGCCTGCTCATCATCTTGAACCCAGACTTCTATGTGGAGAAGCTGAGTCACGAGAGACCTGAGGTGTTCCTAGAGCTGGTGCTGCCTTAACGACCTCCCGGGGGCTGAGTTCTCCCTGCTGCTGGGGGATGAGGTGGGCCCCAAGACCCCCATAGAGGCTGAAGGGGGGAGCAGAGGGTGCTTCTTCTTCTTGACTATGCATGGTCTTCCTGGTACAATAGTGCCCCCAAGATAATAAATATATAAATTGCAGACATCTCAGAACAAATTAGTCAGGATTATTCTTAAACTTCTAGCACTTACGCATCTTGACTATTCCCACTTTGAAAGTCTTAGGTGGCTCAAAGTGGAGGATAGAGTCGCTCAGATTAAATTGTGTCTTGTAGATAAGAATGTCCACAGTAAGGTCCCCAGGTACCTATGTAACTACTTTAACTTAGTAAGGGATAACCATAACTATTCCACTAGAAGGAGTGAAACTGACGTTGTACTTTTTTAGATTTAAAAGTGGTATGGGGAAATAAACTTTTTTAAACTCAGCTGCCATTCTGTGGAATAGTCTTCAGAAGAATTTGAAACTTATAACCACCATAGGTAGTTTCAAGTTCTCAATGAAAAAATTGCTAAGTAGTAGCATGTCTCAAAAGTGAGTGGTAAGATTATAGTACGTGGCTGAGAAGGAAATAACTGGGATAGTATATGTTCTGCCTTTTCATGCCTGTTGTTTATTATATTGTGATTGTCTTGTATATATTAGGGATTGATTGGTTTATATATTAAGGGTATGTGAGACAAGGGAGGTGCACCTGTCTATAGTTGTTTATTAGGAAAGGAAATTGTACTAATTATCTCATGTTATGAAACAAACAACCATTTATGTCTGTCATTGTCTGTTGTCATTACAATTACCGCCTAACCTTGTTACGTTCCCCTTCCCCCTTCAAAAGGACCACAATGGAAATAAGCTGTTAATCTTTATTGTGTTATTCTTGATGATTTTCTTCAATTGTATGTGAAGGCGTCACCGGCTAGAGTGCCCTTATGTATTTTACAAATGGTCAAATAAATTCAATCAATCAACTTCCTCAAACGCAAAGATGAGAGGTCTTCAACCAGGTGTGTATTCACACACGTACATACCCAAACCACTCCTCACGTACTGCCACTTCCATGCTCACCTCAAAGTATCAGATACCCTCTTGCCCTTTTCACAAAGTTTAAAGAAAATTGCACAACGGCTAACAAAAAATCGTTGACATTGAATTGCACAGTTGATATCACTGTCACTGTCACTCCATACCTGGTCAGTCTATGTCATGGAAAGAGCAGGTAATACTTTGACCACTCAGTGTATATTATATTATATCACTTAGTTTGAATATACAGGTCTAGATATAGAGCATTTTTGTCAAACTTGATGTGTTCAGGTCTTCTTGGTTCTGGGTTTGTTGTGTTCAGGTCTTCTTGGTTCTGGGTTTGTTGTGTTCAAGTCTTCTTGGTTCTGGGTTTGTTGTGTACAGGTATTCTTGGTTCTGGGTTTGTTGTGTTCAGGTCTTCTTGCTTCTGGGTTTGTTGTGTTCGGGTCTTCTTGGTTCTGGGTTTGTTGTGTTCAGGTCTTCTTGCTTCTGGGTTTGTTGTGTTCAGGTCTTCTTGGTTCTGGGTTTGTTGTGTTCAGGTCTTCTTGCTTCTGGGTTTGTTGTGTTCGGGTCTTCTTGGTTCTGGGTTTGTTGTGTTCAGGTCTTCTTGCTTCTGGGTTTGTTGTGTTCAGGTCTTCTTGGTTCTGGGTTTGTTGTGTTCAGGTCTTCTTGGTTCTGGGTTTGTTGTGTTCAGGTCTTCTTGGTTCTGGGTTTGTTGTGTTCAGGTCTTCATGGTTCTGGGTTTGTTGTGTTCAGGTCTTCATGGTTCTGGGTTTGTTGTGTTCAGGTCTTCTTGATTCTGGGTTTGTTGTGTTCAGGTCTTCTTTGTTCTGGGTTTGTTGACTGTGCTGTAGAGAACAGACGGGTCCTCCTCAGTTGCTTGTGCCACCACAGGCCTGGAGAAAAAAACAGAAATGAAACTGAATGTGTGTCCCAAATGATACCCTACTCCCTTATAGTGAGGTAATTTTGACCACTAAATAGGGAATAGGGCGCCATTTGGAACGTAGACAGAACAGTTCCTTAAAACCCTCATCACATCACATCACTCCTTCATTATAGACATGTCATAGTAATTGGCTTGCGATGTCCATTGTAGGGTTTGTAGTTTCAGGAAATGCCATTTGGCCTGAAGAATGCTCATTCAACCCTTCAGATATTGATGGAGGGAGTTCTCAGGGAACAATGAGTGGTCACTAGGGGTCAACTGTTTTGTTTATTGATGACATCATTGTCTACTCCTCCAATAAGCAGCAACATATGAATGACCTTGATGCTGTCTGTGTGTTCACAATGTTCTATATAGTATTGACTCTACATTGTTGTAATGGCAGAATATGCTCCCAGTACTGGGGAGTTTGATTTTCACAGCAGCGTACTGGACATTCTCGTCCTCTTTCTGGGGTTGGGGCAGCTGGACGGTGGAGTACAGAGGCACTTCCTGGTTTTTTGAGCGAGAGAAGTGGACGCTGGCGTAGTGAACGTCATCCTGGTCTACGGTGGCTGCTGTCTGTGTTGCAGTAGGGGTCATGACCATGCTTGAGACATTGTCATACACTGGACTAGAGTCTCCCTGATTGGGGAAGAGGACAGACAACATGAGGAGTGGAAATGTTTCACAAAGCAATACACAGTCATCACAGTCATCTTCTGATTCCAACAGACTCACCTGTCATTCGTTTGATGTGTCTCTTCTGTCAGAGGTGGATTTGGAGGCCTTCTTCCTGGTTTGCGCATTAATTAATGAATTTATTCTTGAATAAATTAATTCATTAATGAACGAATTAAGTTAGTAAAAAAGTGTTTGAGTGAAATAATATTTATAAGATCACTCACCTGAACCACATGAAGCCAGAGAGACAGAGGATGAGAACCAGAACAACAACTATGATTCCTACAGATGCAGTCAGAACTGATGTTTGTTTCCTAAAATAAAATATGGATGATACGAGTGCTGGCAAGTTACAAACTGAAAATAAACCTAGTACAGGACAATAATACAATATTTGTTAAGTGATCTCATCTCAACGTATATATAATTAAAAAACAAAGTATGATAAGCCGAATATGATTATTAATATTAGCTTGAAATGTAATTTTGTATTGAAATATTGAAGATGAAACTTCACCTGGTAAATTTATCATCAGAACTGTAGAGTTCCTAGACCATCTTCCATTCCAGGCCTCACAGTGGTAATGTCCATTTTCCTTAGACTTTAAGTTACTTATGTTGTAGATCTTTCCAAATCCATTTTGAAAAGTCTTATTTTGAAAGTACCAGGTGTATTTGTCCACAGGTGGGTTGGCATCACTGCTGCAGGTCAGAGTCACTGAACTGCCCTCCACTATTTCACCAGCAAGACTGACTGACATTGAGGTGTTCTTTGGTTTATCTGATAGAAAGATGAAGGTCCCAAAGTGGTAATGTCACAATTATTTCATAATAATTATAATCATAATAATTTAAGTAATATAGACAATTAGTTTAAAAAAATGCTTTTTGCTCTGTAATGATTGATAAAGTAAGACCTGTCACTTTTGCCTGAGTGCATGATACTTGCTGAGTAGAATACTGTACTATTGTACTGTAATCACATACTGCAGGAGAGCTGAGAACCTCATGGTCTTTTACTGTACAGGAGTAACTGTCTGCATCACTAAAGTAGTCTGAGTACGAGCTGGAAGAGTCCTCCTTTACTTTGTGTCCGTTCTTGTACCAGATGTAGATGGGTTTGGGGTTGTCAGTCAGAGTACAGGTGGTGCTACAGGTCAGTGTCTTATCCTGATGTCCACCAGTCACCTTCACCTGAAGACCTGGAGAAAAAACAATATCACTGTAAATCCCTTTATCACTGACTTATCACGCTAATACAAAGATGGAAGAGATCCTATGTTATACAGACATAAATACAAAGCAAGACAATTCTCCTGAACGAAATGGAATTCAATAGTTTAGCTTTATTGAATGTAACTGTACCTGTGACAGACAGAGTGACTCCAGGATAGCCACTATATTTCCCTCCGTTCTGATCTGTTATCAATCTGAATTTGTACGTAGCTGAGTCACTCTCTCTCAGGTCTGTGATTGTCAGGGTGTGGCCATTCTTCTTATCTCTAGGGTACATCACACAACCTTTGTAGTCTGGGTCATCACTCAGACTCAAAGGATTCCCAGCAGCATCATTTTTAGTGAACCAGAGGGTTGTTGTGACTGTACCACTGGGATATGTGTAAGAGCAGGACAGCTCCACTGTTGACCCCTTCAAGGCACAGATACTCTGAGTGGTGTAAGTCACACTCCAGTCATTCTCACCCAGTACCACTGAAACAGTCACAGAAGTCAAGGGTATTACATTAAGACAAGGCATATTGTCTCACAATGACAGTAGGATTTGTCCACACTTTGTTGCCGTAGTTGCTGAGTTGAGTGTGAATGAAAACAACAGAAAAGCATCACTCTATGAGGTGACGCCTAACAGAACACACTAGAATAACATTATGATTCTTAACCTCTTAGACATGTTTGTAGATTGTTAAACAAAACAACTAAAAGTTAAAGAATGAGACCATACCTGTCACAGACCAGAGAAAGACCACCAACACACTTCCTGCTGTTCTCAAGGCCATTGTTGCATCTCCCACCCTGCAGTCTTAGAAACATAAACAACAACTCACTCTATAGCTGGTGAATAACTACACCTGATACATTGAAGTATAAACTGTAAATGGGGTACAGGGCCTCATTACTGAAAATGAACCAGGCTCACACACACATGCACACACACACACACATGAACACACACACACACACACACACACACACACACGAACACACACACAAACACACACACACTAGAACACACACAAACACACACACACACACACACAGAGAGCCTCTGTAGGGAATTCTAGAGAAACACACATCCCTACAGAGGCTTTCTCTGTGTGTGTGTGTGTGTGTGTGTGTGTGTGTGTGTGTGTGTGTGTGTGTGTGTGTGTGTGTGTGTGATCGTGTGTGTGTGTGTGTGTGTGTGTGTGTGTGTGTGTGTGTGCATGTGTGTGTGTGAGCGTGTGTGTGTGAGCCTGGTTCATTTTCAGTAATGAAGCCCTGTACCCCATTTACAGTTTATACCTCAATGTACAGTATAGATGTCAACCCTACTCCCTATCAGTCTGCCCTCAGCTATACTGAACAAAAATATAAACGCAACATGTAAAGTGTTGGTCCCATGTTTAATGAGCTGAAATAAAAGATCCCAGAAATGTTCTATACGCACAAAAAGCTTATTTCGCTCAAATTTTGGCCACAAATTTGTTTACATCCCTGCTAGTGAGCATTTCTCATTTGCCAAAATAATAAATCCACCTGACAGGTGTGGTATATCAAGAAGCTGATTAAACAGCATGATCATTACACAGGTGCACCTTGTGCTGGGGAAAATAAAAGTCCACTCTAAAATGCACAGTTTTGTCACACAACACAAAGCCACAGATGTCTCAAATTGTGAGGGAGCATGCAGTTTGCATGTCTTTTTTACCCTGGTTAATCATCTCATCCCTATGTAGATCCACACTCCTACACTGAGACACTTTATGAATACTGTCCCTGATGTAACAACCAAAACACAGATCAAAACATAACAAGAAGTAAAATGATACATTACCCTCAAGTATATGACTAATGACTAAAAACAAATAACTAAAAATATATTTCTAGATATTGTCAAATGTACTTACAGCTAGAAGTGAAGGGGAGAGGTCTTGTACAGTGAGTCAACTGACTGGTAGTGTGGAGACTGCTAGTAAGTGTCAGTTCTGTGGCTGATGAATATTTAAAGTAGTCAGAACACAAGTAGCTGATCCAGAACTGTCCTTTCCTTCCTCTTTAAGTCATTAACATGCATGAGGACCAGAACAGCATGTCAGAAAAGGAAGGTTACTGTATTAGAGTGGGCCCTACATTTCTAAAATGGACAAAATGTCCCCCATTTCCACTTTTATTTAAATACAGCACCATGTTAACAATATGTTGACTATTCTATTTGGAATGTTTATAATATCTTAGAATGTGTTGCCTTGCCCCTCTGAGTTCTACATGGAACAGGTAAAAGTTCCATTTACATTAGGTCAGTTCTATGATGTAATTCAATCTATTCTACAAACCCATTCAATTTATTTATTAATCTGCATGAAAGGTTTCCTGGGCAACGATTCCCTCAAGATTCTAATGATGACATCATCTCCATCATCTGACATCAATGATGACATGTTTCACAGCTCAGGCCGAGGGAGAGGGGGATGGAAATCAGAGGTGCACTCCTCTTCACTTTGGTTGACACTTCACACACTACTTCTATATGTCCAGTGTTCTGTCTGTGCTTTGTGTCAGAGGACTACAAAAGGGGTGACACCCCCCAACACCCCCATTCTATCCAAGCTTCCTCTTCCCTTTTAAAGTAGAGAGACAGTCCCTCCTCCTCTTCTTCAATCTACATATTCATTATTTTTCTCTTCCTCATCTTCCTCCCTCTGTCATATCCGGTCGCTGCGTGGTGGCCAGGGTTGTCAGGGTGGTCAGAGTTGCCATGGTTTCCTGTCTCTTCCTCTCTGGTGAGGCTTGTGTTTACCAGCAGCATACCACCCTGCATCCCACTGCTGGCTTGCCTCTGAAGATAAGCAGGGTTGGTCCTGGATGGGAGACCAGATGCTGCTGGAAGTGGTGTTGGTGGGCCAGTAGGAGGCACTCTTTCCTCTGGCCTAAAAAACTACATCCAATTACCCCAGGGCAGTGATTGGGGACATTGCCCTGTGCAGGGTTCCGTCATTCAGATGAAATGTTAAACAGGTGTCCTGACTCTCTGTGATCACTAAAGATCCAATGGCACTTATAGTAAGATTTTGGGTGTTGACCCTGGTGTCCTGGCTAAAAAACCCAATCTGGCCCTCATACCACCTAATCATCTCCAGCTTCCAATTGGCTCATTCATCCCCTCTCCTCCCCCCTATAACTATTAGCTGTTGCTGTAAATGTGAATGTGTTCTCAGTCAACTTACCATGTAAAATAACCATAGAGACAGCCGGGGGTCCTCCAGAAGAAACCCTCGTTGCCATTGATGGGAACCATCCTCCTGGGCCTGGGGAGACACACACAAACAGTATGAAAACACACTCTGGTGCTCCTGCCCCCACCTTCTGTCTTTTGTCTGCACTTTGGTACATTTCAAAAGTTGATATGAGTTGATTGGTAACACTTTAGAATAACTCATAATTAACACATTATAAATGTTTATATATGTTAAAAAAGTATAGTTTATGTACATAGGGTTGGTCCTCTGAGGAGAGGGAGGGATTCTCTGCATCTAGCGGTCTGCGTACCTGATCACCAGCCTAGTGCTCTCCAGCTCCACCCCCTGGACAGGAGGACAAACAACAGGCACAGTCCAAATTCATACAATGGAACCAATAGCAAAGTCCCAAAAGTACAATGGAACTAATAGCATTGTCCCAAAAGTACAATGGAACCAATAACATTGTATTGGGTTTCATTACCGGCACAAAGCTTGTTTTCCCCTTTGCCGCCAGAAAGGAGTTGAATTGTTGTACTTTTCTCTCTGTGTTGGACAATGGTGATACTATTTATGAGCAAGCCTCAAGCTCTACACTGAAGGCTCTTGACTCTTTGTATCATGCAGAGACGTCTAACTCACCATTGTGATCTCTACAGTGCTGTCAGGTGGACATCAGTAGCAACACGCAGGATCAAACACTGGTACATTCTTAATCAGACCATTTAAGGAAAACTGCCATTTTATCTATCCTCTATTGTAGCACGAAATGAGAACACATACAAGATCAGATCTCAATCTTGTTTTATGATAACAGTCCCGAAAATGTAAACCAAGCATGGAAAAAAGTAATTTCATTATTCAGCCCCTTGATCTTGGAATGTCCTCCAAACAGACCTAAAACTCCAGGACCTGGTATCCCTGGAGGAGTTCAAAGGACACATATATGAACAGGTTGTTGAGACATGTAGCTGTTTCACCCACATGCTGTTGCCAGTGTCTTCTGTCTGTGTTGTTCGTTTTGTCATACTTCTTTTTTTACCCCAGCCCCCGTCCCCACAGGAAGCCTTTTGCCTCTTGCCAGGCCGCCATTGTAAATAAGAATTTGTTCTTAATTGACTTGCCTGGTTAAATAAAGGTTAAATAAAGATTGTCCTTAAAGTAAAATGGAACCAATAGAATAGTCCCAAAAGTACAATAGAACCAATAGCATAGTCCCAAAAGTACAACGGAACAAATAGCATTGTCCCAAAAGTACAAACTCGTAAAGTTCAAGCTAAATAATTGAAAGCACAACTCACATAGTTGAAAGCATTTGACAGCATGATGCTTCATCCCACCTCTCCAAGGCACGAGTGTCCGTGTTGGCATTCTTGAAGTTGACAAAGGCACATAATCCCTCCTCTCTATCTCCCCTCACCTAGAGTACAGAAGACAGAATTAGAATGTAGGACTCTGATGCTCTCCTAACCTACAGAACAGAACATAGAATTCGAATGTAGAACTCTGATACTCTCTCCTCACATACAGTACAGAACATAGAATTAGAATGTAGAACTCTGATACTATCTATCTCCCCTCACTTACATTACGTTTTAGTCATTTAGCAGACGCTCTTATCCAGAGCGACTGACAGTTAGTGAGTGCATACATAATTTTTTTATTTTACATACTGGCCCCCCGTGGGAAACGAACCCACAACCCTGGCGGCCATTCCCTCCCCTACCCTGGACGAATTGTGCGCCGCCCCATGGGTCTCCCGGTCGCGGCCGGCTACGACAGTGCCTGGATTCAAACCAGGATCTCTAGTTGCACAGCTAGCACTGCGCCACTCGGGAGGTCGTGTACAGAACATAGAATTATGAGGCTCGCTGCATACGCACGCACGCGCACACACACACACACGCTCTACTAGGGCTGACCCCATTTAGTCAACTGGTCGATTGTTTGGTCGACAGATTTCTTTGGTCGAGCAGTAGCAAAAAAAAAAACATTCATGTACAGGACCTGTCTGAGTGGACTGATCCATTGTGGAGGCCGTGGGGGTGGCACAGTCATCACTCTAAGACAGTGGTTCCCAAACTGGGAGGGGCACGCTTTTTTATCAAAACATTTTTTTTAAAGGAACTCAGTCGGCTTTAAACGTACTCTTGAAAGTTGTAATAGAATGCACAAGGTAGCGCATCATCAGTTCCTGTCACGCCCTGGCCTTGAGAGGCCGGTCGTCTTTAGTTGGTTTGGTCAGGGCGTGAGAATCTATGCTAGAAATTCTATGTTTATGTTCTAGGTATTGTATTTCTATCTTTGGCCGGGTGTGATTCCCAATCAGAGACAGCTGTCGCTCGTTGTCTCTGATTGGGGATCATACTTAAGTAGCCTGTTTGCCTACCGTTGTTGTGGGATCTTGTTCCGTGTTAGGCTTGTATGTTTATAGCCTGAGGACTTCACGTTACGTTGTTTTCTTGTTTTGGTTTGTATGTTTAATGGTTGAATAAACATGTACGCATATCACGCTGCACCTTGGTCTGACCCGTCTCTCAACGATTGTGATAGTTCCTCTTGTCATGTCAGTCATTGCGTACCTTAGAGAGCTATTTATAACTTGTCATTTAGGTTTTTTAGCCCTTTGATTGTAAAAAAAAAAAGGTCACTCAAATATCACATGAATACACATTACACATGGCACAATGTATAGAATTGCAAGAAAATTAGCTTTAAAACTGCTAAATGTACTTTGCACCCCATGACAAAATGTGTAGAATTGCAGTAAATAATATTTAAACCTGCAAAATTCTCTCCACCAACAAGGGGTGTGAATTTGTCATGAACAGTGCTTGTGCCCACAGAAATAGACGTGGCGGTTCTGAAACATCTGTGCGCTAAGCGGTCGCTGTCGGCGGTTCTGAAACATCTTTGCGCTGTTGAATTGGCGCCTTTTCCTAGACAATGTTGCTATGTGCATAATAGCAAAGTTAACCAGCATATTGGTGTTGAGAACAATGTGGCGGAACCAGCAGCAGAGTTAGGAGATGAGAAAACAGCCCTTGCTTTAATTGTCTAAGAAAAGTGAGGAGTGAACCACAACTTAATTAGGTCTATAATCAATAGCCTAACTGTTAAATATGCTTGGCTTTATAAATAATCTCTATCGAAATAAGACACATCCTGGTTGTTTGCGTTTGTTTAATAGGCTACTGATTCCATGCGCACCCAACCTCACACAACCATGTCGGATAAACAATTTCACATTCTGATGTTTTTACTCTTTGCTATGCTGTAATAAAGGCTTTACACTTTTTTTTTTATCTCGTTAGACAGCCTCGCTGGTATTTTTTTTTTTACATTTAGTGTTTACATTGTTCCAAACGGTCAGTAATCTAACAGCACCTGTTTGGCACACATAATATGCACACAGCGCTCCTTACCTTCTTTTTCTTGATCTCCTGTATTTTCCACAACTAGTCACATTTATTCCACACATCTGACTTCCCCTTTACCTCTTGAGCAACCAGTAAACATTCCCCCGTTTTCGAGTTTATTTGTCACGTCCTCTGCATCTATTTAGCTGTCACGTGTTCGGAGTTTGTTATAACCAATTTGTTGATGTGATTATGATATGCTATAGGTCATGCCCTATTGGGCACGTGATGCATACGTGTCATGTGCAGAGAGCAAGGGTTGAGGGAGTAGAGAATATTTCAGGAACACAACTTTTTAGTCAGATGTCTGTTATGTTGCAGCTACAGCAACACGGACAGGGTGTTACACACTTGATGTTCTGTGGTGGTCGCTGCAGCAGGGAGGAGAGGGAGACAGCCGGGTGCTATTCAGTCTGTCTTTAACACAGCACAGCAAGTCTGAGCCCGGCACAATCAAATCAATTGTGGTCTGACTCCTTCTAGGAGTTCGATTCCCACGTGGGGCCAGTATGAAAAATGTATGCACTCACTAACTGTAAGTTGCTCTGGATAAGAGTGTCTGCTAAATGACTAAAATGTAAATGTAATTAGAATGTAGAACTCTGATACTCTCTATCTCCCTCCCCCTACAGTACAGAACATAGAATTAGAATGTAGAACTCTGATACTCTCTATCTCCCCTCACCTACAGAACAGAACATAGAATTAGAATGTAGAGCTCTGATACTCTCTATCTCTCCTCACCTACAGTACAGAACATAGAATTAGAATGTACATTATAACAACACAACATTATGAATGCTCCCTAAATGGTACCCTATTCTGTACATAGTGCACTACTTTTGAACAGGGCCAAAGGGTATAAGAATATAGGAATAGGGTGCTATTTGGGACAGTCTATAGAACCTATAACTGTAGGGATGTATACTACAATTAAATGATGTATTATTTAGATGTGGAATAACCAAACAACAGACTGGATGTGATTTCAGTGAACTAAGGTCATCTGTAATGATGAGATAACCAATGTCTGAAACCTGGAGATTCATGTTAGCTCCTGGAGCTAAAGCCTAGACTTTAGCTCAGTGGGCTAGCATGGTCTTGGGACACACTAACAACCCAGGTATGACACCCATTTAAACATACTCACCAACTGGAGTCCTGAGGGGAGGAGAGGACCAACACTGGAGTCCTGAGGGGAGGAGAGGTCCACCACTGGAGTCCTGAGCTGGAGGAGAGGTCCACCACTGGAGTCCTGGGGGAGGAGAGGTCCACCACTGGAGTCCTGGGGGAGGAGAGGTCCACCACTGGAGTCTGAGGGGGAGGAGAGGTCCACCACTGAGTCCTGGGGGAGGAGAGGTCCACCACTGGAGTCCTGGGGGAGGAGAGGTCCACCACTGGAGTCTGAGGGAGGAGAGGTCCACCACTGGAGTCCTGGGGGGAGAGAGGTCCACCACTGGAGTCCTGGGGGAGGAGAGGTCCACCACTGAAGTCTGAGGGGAGGAGAGGACCAACACTGGAGTCCTGGGGGGAGGAGAGGTCCACCACTGGAGTCTGAGGGGAGGAGAGGTCCACCACTGGAGTCCTGAGGGGAGGAGAGGCTACTACATGTCATGATACTCGAAATGTCCCTGTACCCATCATGAAGTTGTTACAATCTAGCCTATATATGAAAGTTTACAACGTAGGTGCACAGGTTGAGAGAACATTTTGAGTAATCAAGGTGACAGACAGTGACACATTCAATACCGCCTTGCACACTCTTGCCTGCCTCTAGCTGATCTAGAGTGTAATCATTAGTCCAACAGTTGCAAACGAGAGTTTCTATTACAGAAATTCAGGTATGTTTATCCCCGTTCCATTGCATTTGCTTCCGTTTAAGAAAAGTTTTTCTACAGAATCGGCGGAATGAATACACCCCTGATCACGTGTAAACACATAGCAGCCACATTGTATTCCTTCTCGCATCAACACACTATTTCTCTCACCTTTTCCCTTCACTTGTGGTCTTCAGTGCACAACACATCAGCTGTCTGTGACCAGGCAAAAAAAACTTTCAAAGCCAAACCCTCATATCATGACCGCTAACCGCTACACACAGCCTACATCAGTCACCATATTAGCTAGCTTCATAGTCAACATAGCTACTAGAACTAACACATTAGTAAACCTGCTACAATCATGCGGTACAGTGTACAGTCAGCAAGCAGTTTAGCAGTTACACAAGCGGACCCCGGTGGCAATACATTAATAAAACCAAAAGCTCACCTCACCTAGTGGATAACCTCAGAGAACATGTCCACAGTACTGGCCCTGCTTATACAGCTGAATACCCTTCTCTGGAGGAGCACACACACAAAGGGCTAACCTCTACTGGATCGGTGTCCCTATACCAGGACAATTGCTGCTCAATATGCGATATGTGACTAGAATGGCGTTGTAAACAACTCCAACTTTCCGGGACATAGACATGTCTTATGTGGGCAGAAAGCTTTAATGATTGTTAATCTAACTGCAGTGTCCAATTTACAGTAGCTATTACAGTGAAAAAATACCATGCTATTGTTTTAGGATAGTGCACAACAACAAAACACTTTGTCTTGGAAACTGGTTTGATACATTCACCTCATTCACCTGTACTTACATTCAGTAAGCTTGCTCTGATTTGTCATCCTGAGGGTCCCAGAGATAAAATGTAGCATAGTTTTGTTTGATAAAATCCAATTTTTATATTCAAATGTAGGAACTGGGTTCTACAGTTTGACCCCCTGCTGTCTCTGGCTAGATGTGTGAAGGTTAGTGTATTTTCTGTAGGGAAGCTAATGATCCATCATGTATGACATTCCTGGGAGTGTGAAAACATATATTTTTTATTACCATAGCATTTTTGTATGTTCTCTATAGTTATGTACTTGAAAATGTACAAATTGACCAATTTGGAACATTTGGGAAAACTCCTAGGGCAAAAACCAAAACGTGCATCCTTTGGGGTCCCCAGGATCGAGTTTAGGAAACGCTAGCCTAGTCACTCATGGTTATGTGGTATAATGGCGCCATCAAGTGTCCAATATGCAGAAATACAAGAAACGTTGCTCTTATTTACAACATAATGCATATTCTGTATTGACACTGAACCGCAATGTAAAAAAACGGCAAATTGTTAAATGTATGTAATGTACTGATGATTTAATAAAAAACAAGCAATATCATGACACTGAACAATATAGTATTAGGTAATATAACATACAAAATTCTGAATGATGTCTGACAGCAATACAAAGCAAATCAACATTAACCACATCAGGAGCAACTTGCCCCAAGAGCTAAAAATATTAAAAAGCTGTTATCAATATTATCCATATTAGTTGCTGATGAAAGTAGGACTATTGATAAATCTGTAAAAAGGCAAAATCCCATAGAAAAAGATCAGAAATATAATCTTAAACTATAGATTGGTCCACAAGAAAAGTAGGCTATTTATATCATCAAAAATATGGAAATGGTAAAATCCCATTGAAAAAAAGCAGAAACATAACCCATCCCATTTATCATCAATATACATAATTATCATTATATGAAAAAATATATATATTCCAGCATTTACTCAAAAGTTAAAGTTCATGGTCTGGAAAACCTTCTAGATATGATAGCAAGAGAATAGAGGAGTGAGGCCTAGCTTTTGCTTGGAAATCTTCAGTCCAGGATCTGTGGTGCTTCTCTTCAGTCCAGGTTGTGTGGTGATTCTCTTCAGTCCAGGTTGTGTGGTGGTTCTCTTCAGTCCAGGTTGTGTGGTGGTTCTCTTCAGTCCAGATTGTGTGGTGGTTCTCTTCAGTGGGAGAGTCCCCTCACATTCTGAAAGAAGACGTACTGAATTAGCATTCCCTCTAACATTGTTATGGACAAACACACACACTTACTGCCAGGGAGTCGTACTCTGGTGACCTGGTCTTCATGTTCAGAGCTGTGTACATGTCACTGTTAGGGTCAGGATGGACACTCTGTGGAGAGAGAGAGAGAGAGAGAGAGAGAGAGAGAGAGAGAGAGAGAGAGAGAGAGAGAGAGAGAGAGAGAGAGAGAGAGAGAGAGAGAGAGAGAGAGAGAGAGAGAGAGAGAGAGAGAGCGTGAAAGAGAAAGATATAGAGAGTGGGAGAGAGGGAGAGGGAGGGAGAGAGGAAATGCATGAGTTCTTTGAGACACCAGTCTTTCCATCATTTTCTCTAAATGCATTCAAGTACTGTATAAAACACAAACACACTCACAAACAATCAAAATTAATTATAAGAGACTTACTGCCAGGGTGTCATAGACAGGGGACATGGTCCTCATGTTCAGAGCTGTGTACGTGTCACTGTTAGAGTCAGGACGGACACTCTGAGAGAGAGAGAGAGAGAGAGAGAGAGAGAGAGAGAGAGAGGTACCAGTGAACATAGTATGAAAGAGACTGTCGTGACACAGTAAATGAATGCTGGCAGGTGTGAAGGTGGAGGTGTAACTCAGGGTTTCCCAAACTGTGGGCTGCCCCCTGTGTGCACGTTTTATTTTTTGCCCTAGCACTACACAGCTGATTCAAATAATCAAAGCTTGACTATGAGTTGGTTATTTGAATCAGCTGTGTAGTACTAAGGCAAAAACCAAAATGTGCCCCCAGGACAGATTTAGGGAAATTCTGGTGTAACTGATGGAATCACCTGTGTGTCTCCTGTGTCTCCTGTGGCATCACTTCCTCCTCTGAATCTCCTGTAAAAGAGATAAAGAGGGACAGAGTGAGTTATGCTCTCTACTGACCTCTAGTGGAAGTTAATATATTACAAACACAGTTTTAAACATGAATGAATTAATTCATGAATTAATTAAGTTAATATAAAATCAGAGTGCTAAGGTAAAATAATCATAAAAATATGCATTTTAACTCACCTGAGCCACATGAAGCCAGAGAGACAGAGGATGAGAACCAGAACAACAACTATGATTCCTACAGCTGTCGTCATAACTGATGTTTGTTTCTCTATAATATAATATGGATGATGTGAGTACATGGTATGATATAATAAACTAAAAATACACTTAAATACAGGACATTATTGCAAAACCTGTTAAGGGATCTTATAACCCAATGTATAGTTAGAAACTAAGGGATCTTATAACTTATAATTATGTGGTCCTCTGTAGCTCAGCTGGTAGAGCACGGCGCTTGTAATGCCAAGGTAGTGGGTTTGATCCCCAGGACCACCCATACACAAAAAAATTAAATAAAATGTATGCACACATGACTGTAAGTCGCTTTGGATAAAAGCGTCTGCTAAATGGCATATTATTATTATAACCCAATGTATGGTTATAAACTAAGGTGTAATAATCCAAAGTATAATGATTCAGATTAACTTGAAATGTGTAGTTTTATATTGAAGTATTAAAGATGAAACTTTACCTGCTACAATGATCATCAGAGCTGTAGAGTTCTTAGATGCTATTTTGTTCCGGGCCTCACAGTAGTATTCTCCACTGTCCTCAGAGCTGATGTTAGTGATATTGTAACTCTGTCCTGATGCTTTTGGTGAGGTTATGTTCTTCTTGTACCAGGTGTATTTGTCCACAGGTGGGTTGGCATCACTGCTGCAGGTGAGAGTCACTGAACTGCCCTCCACTGTTTCACCAGAGGGACTGGCTAACACTGCAAAGTTATTTGGGCCATCTGGTGTTGAAGGTGACAGAAAATTATGAACTCACATAACATGTAAGGTACCAAGAGATGATGTGCATGATTCTCTGATCAAAAGATGAGATGGTTTGGTGAACTTACACTGAACGTCCACAAACACAGAAAAGTTGAGACGTCCATATTTATTCTCAGCCTCACAGTAGTATTCTCCACTGTCCTCAGAACTGATGTTAGTGATGTTGTAACTCTGTCCTGAAGCTTTCGGTGAGGTTACGTTCTTCTTGTACCAGGTGTATTTGTCCACAGGTGGGTTGGCATCACTGCTGCAGGTCAGAGTCACTGAACTGCCCTCCACTATTTCACCAGAGGGACTGACTGACACTGATGTGTTCCTTGGTCCATCTGATGTAAAAGACGGTGGATTTAGTCAGTAAAAAATATTATATCAACTTTCCATAATTGTACTTTTCCACACAATTACATTTAGATTCACCCTCTTATTGAAGATGATCAATTCAAGTAGCAAGTGGAGCTAATATCTGTCACTACAATGTTAACATAGCAAACTAAAGATTTAAACCCCATGTACTTACATCTGACATTGAGAGTCTCTTCAGGAGAGCGGAGATCCTCATGGCCTTCTACATCACAGGAGTATCTGCCTGTATCCTCACTGCTGACTGAGAATAGGCTATAGACAGGAGAGGAGGTGTTGCTGTTTGGTATAGGCTGTCCATTCTTATACCAACTGTAGGCTGTGATGGGGTCCAGTGTACATTTGGTTCTACATGTCAGTGTGACATTCTTCCTCTCTGACACAGATGTAGGATCCATCTCCAACACAACATCTAGAGTAAAAGGAAACACATCATTATTCTCCTCCTATATATGTCCTCTTATATGATATACTAGATTTGGTATTTTTCCATCACATACCACTACTGTGTCTGTATGACTGCCCTTAATAAGGTCATTACAGTAATAGATGTGAGATGTGTGACAGATTACCTGTGACAGTCAGGGAGACAGGTGAGCCAGCAAACTTTCCTCCGGATGTTATGAATCTGAACCTGTACTCAGCAGAGTCTCTCAATCTCAGGTCTGTGATTCTCAGGGTACAGTCACTCTTCTTATCCCCAAGGTACTCAATATGACCCTCATACCCTGGCACTGAGCTCAGATCTTCAGCATCCATACCAGACCATTCAGTAAACCAGAAAGCTTTTTTGATCTCATGATAACTGGGATATGTGTAAGAGCAGGATATGTCCACTGTTGACCCCTTCAAGGCACAGATCCTCTGATGGGTGTAAGTCACACTCCAACAGTTCTCACCTGAAATACAAAAAGACAATATAACACCTTATATAAATCTTTAATTACAATATCTACTGGTATACACTGATGGTTTTTATAAAGTAGTAGAAAACAAACTAGTTACACACTTTACAGTAGTGCAAACCTTCATTATTGAATAATGATAAATATTTATTGATTAATTGGCATTAGTCTCACAACCTGAAACAACATTTTATTATATTTTTATGAAAAGGTCCACACTCACATACTGCAGGAGAGTAGAGACCCTCATGGCCTTTTACGGCACAGGAGTAACTGTCTGCATCACTAAAGTAGACTGAGTACGAGCTGGAAGAGTCCTCCTTTACTTTGTGTTCATTCTTGTACCAGATGTAGGTGGGGTTGGGGTTCTTAGTCAGAGTACACGTCGTGATACAGGTCAGTGTCCTCTTCCCTGCCTCTGTGGCAGGAGTCACCTTCACCTGCAGGTCTGAATACAGGGTTAATTACAATAACACAATTAAACCAATCAAGTATTATGGATGAAATAAAAAGAAACCAACAGTGAATAGAAATCTATGAGTATGATCATTTGTTCAGTGTAACCTGTGACAGTCAGTGTTGTTCCAGGGAAGCTGTATCCCCATCTTGATGTCTGTGTGTTGAATATGAACTTGTACTCAGCTGAGTCCTCTTCTCTCAGATCTGTGATTCTCAGGGTGGAGCGACCTCTCTCCTTCTCTCCACCATACTCCACACGATCTACATACCCTGGGTCTCTGGTTATGTCCTCAGGGATCAACTTATCACTCCACCTAGCACTCTGTTTAGGACTAAACCAGAGTGATGATGTGACGGTATCATAACCACTGCCATAAGTACATGATATGTCCACTGATGACCCCTTCAAGGCACATATTCTCCTCTTGGTGTAAGTCACTCTGTTGCAGTCCTGACCCTGGACACCTGAAATATAACTGTATTTTACATTATTTTCATAAATGCAAAGACTCTGAGTGCCTGAAACATAAAGATTTTTGCTATTTCATTTCTCTTTCTTTTCAAAATGTTTCTTGCCAAGAATATATCAATACCAAGTTCCACTTTGGAAATATTATAGTTTACTTCAACAGTAAATGTGAATGGAAGTTACTGAGCATTTAATAAGTAATCACCAACTTTTCAGTTTACAGGCTTTGTCAGGGTTTAATCCACACTCACAGACTGCAGGAGACCGGAGATCCTCATGGCCTTTTATAGCACAGGAGTAGCTGTCTTCATAGTTACTGGAGACTGAGTATTTGACCTTGTAGGTGCTCTCATCTAGATGTTGTCCGTTCTTGTACCAGATGTAGGTGGGGTTACCAATCAGGGTACAGGTGGTGCTGCAGGTCAGTGTCTTCCAATACTCCCCTCTTGTCCACATTCCCCCAGTCACCTTTAGATCTGAAGTTATGAAACAACAATGGAGAACATCTGTCTGTCAGCACCATTCCAAGGTTCTCACTGAAAATGTAATAAATCATTTGAAGTGGTAACTATACTCTTTATGTCAGATTACAGTACCTGTGACAGAGAGAGTAACATATGAGCCATATTTCGATGAGCCTGCTGTAAATGAGAAGTAATATGATGTTGAATCCTCCTCTCTCAGGTCTGTGATTCTCAGGGTGCAGTCATTCTCCTTGTTCCCACGGTACTCTATACGATCCTCATATTTATCTTGGATTTCAGTCCAGATCAAATTCTTCCATTTATACCATTTGGTTGTCGTGACTGTATAACCTCTGGGATATGTGTAGGAGCAGGACAGCTCCACTGTTGACCCCTTCAAGGTACAGATACTCTGAGGGGTGTATGTCACACTCCAGCCATCCTGACCCAGGACCACTATAACACAGTCACACAACACAATGGTATCAGCAGTAAGCCAAGGTCTATTGGCTCACACTAACAGTAGCGTTTGCCCACACTTTGTTGCCGTAGTTGCTGAGTTGAGTGTGAATGGAAACCACAGATAACCATCACTCAGTAAGGTGTAAAATATAACTCTTTAAGTGAAGTGGAGACTCCTAACAGAACACACCAGAATAACATTATATGATTCTTATCCTTTTAGAAATGTCTGTAGATTGTTAAACAGAGCAACTAAAAGATAAGAATGAGATCATACCTGCTACAGACCAGAGAAAGACCACCAACACACTTCCTGCTGTTCTCAAGGCCATTGTTGTATCTCCCACCCTGCAGTCTTAGAAACATAATCAACAACTCACTCTATAGCTGGTGAATAACTACACCTGATACATTGAGGTATAAACTGTAAATGGGGTACAGGGCCTCATTACTGAAAATGAACCCGGCTCATATTGTGTTGTGTTGTATTGTGCTATATGGTTGTCTATGTGAATACTGTCTGTCTGTAATTCTATTGCACTATGTATGTAATGTGTGTGACGTATTTCATGTCTGTCTACATCTGTCTATTTAAGTTCACATGCTGTATGATGCAAAAAATAATTTCCTAATGGATAAAATAAAGTCATCATCATCATCATCATCAAAATCATCACCATCATCAACATCATCATCGTCATTATAAACAACAACAACAACAACAACAACAACAATCACATTGAACAGATCTGTAGTTTTGTAAACACATATATCTACATTGATTGTTCTGAAGCTGTTTTATTCGCAGAACCCCAAATATAGGAGGATAAATGTTCAATCCTCTATGGTCCATCAAGCTGTACAGCAGCCTAAAGACTGACCACCAGGTTCAATGATAGCTCCTATCCCCAAGCTGTGAGGCTAAACAGCAAGTGACTGACACACACAAATACGCACTCACAGACACACACAGACACACACACACACACACACACACACACACACACACACACACACACACACACACACACACACACACACACACACACACACACACACACACACACACACACACACACACACACACACACACACACACACACACAGGGAAGGCCCATAAGGACCATGGAGTCTGTATAAAAGTCTAGAGAGCTGGTTGTTATGGATGTAGAAAAGTTAAAACACATCCTACACAGTATAGATGTCAACCCTACTCCCTATCAGTCTGGTCCTAAAGGGCCCTCAGCTAAATCCACTGTGTCATTCACACAAATAAACGGGTCCATACACGCACACACACTGAGCAGAGATTCAAATGTTTGTTTGCGTGTCTTTTATACCCTGGTTAATCATCTCATCCCTATGTAGATCCACACTCCTACACTGACACACTTTATGAATACTGTCCCTAATGTAACAACCAAAACACAGATCAAAACATAACAAGAAGTAAAATGATACATTACCCTCAAGTATATGACTAATGACTAAAAATAAATAACCCAAAACTATATTTCAAGATATTGTCAATACTTACAGAGTGAAGTGGAGAGAGGTCCTGTACAGAGAGTCAATTTACTGGTAGTGTGGAGACTGCTAGTAAGTTTAAGTTCTGTGGTTGATACATATTAAAAGTAGTCAGAACACAAGTAGCTGATCCAGAACTGTCCTTTCCTTCCTCTTTCAGACATTAACATGCATGACGACCAGAACAGCATGTCAGAGAAGGGAGGTTACTGTATTAGAGTGGGCCCCACATTTCTAAAATTGACAAAATATGTCCCCATTTCCACTTTTCTTTAATACAGAACCATGTTAACAATATGTTGACTATTCTATATGGAATGTTTATAATATCTTATAATGTGTTGCGTTGCCCCACTGAGTTCTATATGGAACAGGTCAAAGTTCAATTTACATTTGGTCAGTTCCATGATGTCATTCATTCTATTCTACAAACCCATTCAATTAACACTCCTCATTAGCTTCATCAAAGTGCTACTGACGGTTCTAGTGTTGTAGACTAGAGCTCCCCCTATTGGCATCTCAACATTACTGCAGCCTCCTAATAATAATGTCCTCTATATTGTTGGTCTAATAACAACATAACAAACTGGAAATACATCAGGTAGAATTGTGAAACACAACACTGGCTACTACTTGATAAAGTCACATTGAAGCACACAAACACTGATGTTTGGGAGGTGAGGGCCCTGGCAGAGTGGTGCCAGGAAAATAACCTCTCCCTCAACGTCAACAAAACCAAGGAGCTGATCGTGGACTTCAGGAGACAACAGAGAGAGCACGCCCTATTCACATCGATGGGACAGCAGTTGAGAAGGTGAAAAGCTTAAAGTTCCTCAGCGTACACATCACTGACAATCTGCAATGGTCCACCCACACAGACAGTGTGGTGAAGAAGGCGCAACAGCGCCTCTTCAACCTCAGGAGGCTGAAGAAATTCGGCTTGGCCCCTAACACCCTCACAAACTTTTACAGATGTACAATTGAGAGCATCCTGTCGGGCTGTTTCACCGCCTGGTACGGCAACTGCACCACCCACAACCGCAGGGCTCTCCAGAGGGTGGTGAGGTCTGCCCAACGCATCACCAGGGGCACACTGCCTGCCCTCCAGGACACCTACAGCACCCGATGTCACATGAAGGCCAAAAAGATCATCAAGGACATCAACCACCTGAGCCACGGCCTGTTCACCCCGCTATCATCAAGAAGGCGAAGTCAGTACAGGTGCATCAAAGCTGGGACTGAGAGACTGAAAAACAGCTTCTATCTCAAGGCCATCAGACTGTTAAACAGCCATCACTAGCCGCCTACCACCCGGCTACTCAACCCTGCACCTTAGAGGCTGCTGCCCTATGTACATAGACTTGGAAACACTGGTCACTTTAATAATGTTTACATACTGTTTTACTCATTTCATCTGTATATACTGTATTCTACAGTATTTTAGTCAATGCCACTCAGACATTACTCATCCTAATATTTATATTCCTTTACTTTTAGATTTGTGTGTATTGTTGTGAATTATTAGATACTACTGCACTGTTGTAGCTAGGAACACTAGCATTTCGCTACACCCTCAATAACATCTGCTAAATATGTGTATGTGACCAATACAATTTTATTTTATTTGTTAATACTACTCCTAAACACAACCCACCATCACTGTGTCTCATGTTAATACTACTCCTAAATACAACCCACCATCACTGTGTCTCATGTTAATACTACTCCTAAACAGAACCCACCATCACGGTATCTCATGTTAATACTACTCCTAACCACAACCCACCATCACTGTGTCTCATGTTAATACTACTCCTAACCACAACCCACCATCACTGTGTCTCATGTTAATACTACTCCTAAACACAACCCACCATCACTGTGTCTCATGTTACTACTACTCCTAACCACAACCCACCATCACTGTGTCTCATGTTAATACTACTCCTAACCACAACTCACCATCACTGTGTCTCATGTTATTACTACTCCTAACCACAACCCACCGTCACTGTGCCTCATGTTAATACTACTCCTAAACACAACCCACCATCACTGTGTCTCATGTTAATACTACTCCTAAACACAACCCACCATCACTGTGTCTCATGTTAATACTACTCCTAACCACAACCCACCATCACTGTGTCTCATGTTAATACTACTCCTAACCACAACCCACCATCACTGTGTCTCATGTTAATACTACTCCTAACCACAACCCACCATCACTGTGTCTCATGTTAATATTACTCCTAAACACAACCCACCATCACTGTGTCTCATGTTAATACTACTCCTAACCAAAACCCACCATCACTGTGTCTCATGTTAATACTACTCCTAAATACAACCCACCATCACTGTGTCTCATGTTAATACTACTCCTAAACATAACCCACCATCACGGTATCTCATGTTAATACTACTCCTAACCACAACCCACCATCACTGTGTCTCATGTTAATACTACTCCTAACCACAACCCACCATCACTGTGTCTCATGTTAATACTACTCCTAAACACAACCCACCATCACTGTGTCTCATGTTACTACTACTCCTAACCACAACCCACCATCACTGTGTCTCATGTTAATACTACTCCTAACCACAACTCACCATCACTGTGTCTCATGATATTACTACTCCTAACCACAACCCACCGTCACTGTGCCTCATGTTAATACTACTCCTAAACACAACCCACCATCACTGTGTCTCATGTTAATACTACTCCTAAACACAACCCACCATCACTGTGTCTCATGTTAATACTAATCCTAACCACAACCCACCATCACTGTGTCTCATGTTAATACTACTCCTAACCACAACCCACCATCACTGTGTCTCATGTTAATACTACTCCTAAACACAACCCACCATCACTGTGTCTCATGTTAATACTACTCCTAACCACAACCCACCATCACTGTGTCTCATGTTAATACTACTCCTAAACACAACCCACCATCACTGTGTCTCATGTTAATACTAATCCTAACCACAACCCACCATCACTGTGTCTCATGTTAATACTACTCCTAACCACAACCCACCATCACTGTGTCTCATGTTAATACTACTCCTAACCACAACCCACCATCACTGTGTCTCATGTTAATATTACTCCTAAACACAACCCACCATTACTGTGTCTCATGTTAATACTACTCCTAACCAAAACCCACCATCACTGTGTCTCATGTTAATACTACTCCTAAACACAACCCACCATCACTGTGTCTCATGTTAATACTACTCCTAAACACAACCCACCATCACTGTGTCTCATGTTAATACTACTCCTAACCACAACCCACCATCACTGTGTCTCATGTTAATACTACTCCTAACCACAACTCTGTCTCAGGGTTAATATTACTCCCAAAGCTCTTACTAAGCATCCACCTAATCACTATTACTCTTACTCTCACTCTTACTTTAGTCCATGTTCTAAATGTTTCCACAACAATCTATTGCTCTCAGAGCTCTTAAAATAGAATGCACAAGTCTTTATGTGAAACCACATGTACAATGTACATCCCTTTTGTAGCATACAATATAGCTCAGTATTTGTAATATTTATTTTATACAGTATTTCTTGATCAAGGGTGCCAATAATTTTGGTCGTGACTGTATATCTCACAATCAGATCAATATGTAAAACTACATTTATCAATATCAATATGTAAAACTACATAAAACTACACACGCACACACACACACACACACACACAACACAAGGACACAGACACACAGTTATACTTGACCCTGTTATAGTTTGACCTTGAACATTGACCCTATTGAATTGAGATCCGGGACCTTATTGCAGAAATGCATCTTGGTATTACTGTCATAATCTACTCTACTGATACATTTTTAAACATGCAAATGAATAAACTGAACTGAACTAAACACATGAAACCACAGTCCACTGTCCGCATTCACAAAGTGAGAGTAGGAGTGCTGATCTGGGATCAGTTTTGACTTTTAGATCATAATCTGAGACACTTTATGAATACTGATGTAAAAACCAAAACACAGTTCAAAATAAACCAAAAAGTAAAAATATACAGTAAGTCATATGATTAAATGCTAAAAACATACAACCAAAAACAATATGTCAAGATATCGTACTTACTGAGTGAAGTGAAGTTGAGAGCTCTTGTACTGTAAGTCAACTTACTGTCAGTGCGTGGAAACAAGAAGTAGGCTGCTGCAAATGTTAGTAGAAGCAGGCGTAGCCTAAGTTTGAGTTCTGTGGTTGACACATTTTAAAAGTAGCCTAGTGAGGGCATTAACATGCATGAACAGCATGTCACACAAGGGATGTTACTGTATCTAAATAGAAAATGTGCTGAAGTCAGCATACTGTAGTTGCATTTCTTTATTTGAGGAGTGGGCCTACATGTTTTATAGGAGGCAAAATGTGACCCATTCCTATCACTCTTCATCAGCTGCATCAAAGTGGTACTGAAGGTTCCAGCACAGATGAAAGGGGAGCATCTTTGGTTCCAGTGTTCTAGACTAGAGCTCCCCCTTATTGCATCTCAACATTACTGCAGCCTCCAGCCTTCATTTGTCCGTACTAGTCTGATGGAAATATACAAAATAGAAGGTAAAAAAAACACTTGTAAAATGTAAAAAATATAGAATAAACCAGGCACACACGTAAAAATAAGCTAGTTCTGTTAGCTCTGACAATCAAGAGATGTGACTTTCATACACAAGCATTTTTGTGCATCACACAGCTGCTCTAAATGGACTTGATTGTGAAGAATCATTTAGCTATTTCATTTGGAATATGAGTACCCCTTTAGGTATAGAAATAATACTTAAAAATGATTTGAAAAAATATTGAATTTGGCCTTTACTGCTATAGGCCATATAAACTCATTGAATAACACATTCATAAATTGCAAAAAAAAGACAGTGAAAAGAAAGACCTGCTGTTGGGGCAGCTTTATGTAGGCCCTAATAGTTTGTGGGCACCATTTTTCACCGTTAGAGTGCAATTAATGTATTGTTTAGTGTTGTGTTGTGTAGTGGCTTTACCGGCATGAATCAAAACAAATTGGGGTGAGTTTGCCCCACCAAGATTTACATGCTAAAAATCACCACTGTTGCCAACTGTAAAGTTTGGTGGAGAAATAATGGTCTGGGGCTGTTTTTCATGGTTCAGGCTAGGCCCCTTAGTTCCAGTGAAGAGAAATCTTAAAGCTAAAGCATACAATGGCATTCTAGAGGATTCTGTGCTTCCAACTTTGTGGTAACAGTTTGAGGAAGGCCCTTTCCTGTTTCAGCATGACAATGCCCCGTGCACAAAACAAGGTCTATACAGAAATGGTTTGTCGAGATCGATGTGGAAGAACTTGACTGGCATGCACAGAGCCCTGACCTCAACCCCCATTGAATACCTTTTGGATGAATTCGAACGCCGACTGCGAGCCAGGCCTAATCGCCCAACATCAGTGCTTGACCTCACTAATGCTCTTGTGGCTGAATGGTAGAATGTTCTGTTCATTTTCAAGTTTGTTTCTTAAGTCCGTTGTTGTTGTTTTTGTTTTTGTTGTTGTAAATAATCTTTTTTAAGTCATATTTTAAATACATTGTAGAAAATACACTTTATGACACTTTCATGAAGCATTATGACCATCCTGTGTCACTTTACTTGGACTAAGAAAATACACTTAATGACCATAATCATTTAAGCCAGATAGGCCTGTCATGTACAGGCCCTTATATCAGTCATCAGTCAAACGAGGGTGTCTTGTCCTGCTCCTGAAATCTGCTCCTGCATTCATCCCAGTCATCATCAGAGCATTGAGGTAGGTGCATGTCTGACACCAATGTGTGCGCAATTACGATGATAATTTAATATGGTCAATTAAAAAAATTGTATATAACATAAACATACTGTTGACACGTAGGCTATTCTTCTACTAATCTCACTGCAACTCCCCTCCATGTCTCCGACCACTACTTTGTATCCTTTTCTCTCTCGCTCTCCTCCAACACTACTCACTCTGCCCCTACTCAGATGGTAATGTATGGGTGGTCCTCTGTAGCTCAGCTGGTAGAGCACGGCGCTTGTAACGCCAAGGTAGTGGGTTCGATCCCCGGGACCACCCATACACAAAAATGTATGCACGCATGACTGTAAGTCGCTTTGGATAAAAGCGTCTGCTAAATGGCATATTATATTATATTATTATTATATTAATGCGCCCGTCGCAACCTTCGCCCTCTCTCTCTCCCGTTACTCTCTCCTCTTCCCTCCTATCATCTCTTCCCTCTGCTCAATCCTTCTCCCTCCAATCTCCTGATTCTGCCTCCTCAACCCTCCTCTCCTCCCCTTTCTGCATCCTTTGACTCTCTATGTCCCCTATCCTCCCGGCCGGCTCGGTCCTCCCCTCCAGCTCCGTGGCTTGATGACTCATTGCGAGCTCACAGAACAAGGCTCTGTGCAGCCGAGCGGAAATGGAGGAAAACTAGACTCCCTGCGGACCTGGCATCTTTTCACTCCCTCCTCTCTACATTTTCTTCATCTGTTTCTGCTGCTAAGGCCACTTTCTACCACTCTAAATTCCAAGCATCTGCATCTAACCCTAGGAAGCTCTTTGCCACCTTCTCCTCCCTGCTGAATCCTCCTCCCCCCTCCCCCCTCCTCCCTCTCTGTGGATGACTTCGTCAACCATTTTGAAAAGAAGGTTGACGACATCCGATCCTCGTTTGTTAAGTCAAATGACACTACTGGTCCTGCTCACACTGCCCTACCCTATGCTTTGACTTCTTTCTCCCCTCTCTCTCCAGATAAATTATTGCGACTTGTGACGGCCGCCGCCCAACAACCTGCCCGCTTGACCCTAACCCCTCCTCTCCCCATCTCCGGTGACCTTCACCCTTACCTCACCTCGCTGATCAACTCATCCTTGACCGCTGGCTATGTCCCTTCCGTCTTCAAGAGAGCGAGAGTTGCACCCCTTCTCAAAAAACCAACACTTGATCCCGCTGATGTCAACAACTACAGACCAGTATCCCATCTTTCTTTTCTCTCCAAAACTATTGAGCGTGCCGTCTTTAGCCAACTCTCTTGCTATCTCTCTCAGAATGACCTTCTTGATCCAAACCAGTCAGGTTTCAAGACTGGTCATTCAACTGAGACTGCTCTTCTCTGTGTCACGGAGGCTCTCCCGCACTGCTAAAGCTAACTCTCTCTCCTCTGCTCTTGTCCTTCTAGACCTGTCTGCTGCCTTTGATACTGTGAACCATCAGATCCTCCTCTCCACCCTCTCCGAGCTGGGCATCTCCGGCGCGGCTCACTCTTGGATTGCGTCCTACCTGACCGGTCGCTCCCTACCAAGTGGCGTGACGAGAAGCTGTCTCCGCACCACGTGCTCTCACCACTGGTGTCCCCCAGGGCTCAGTTCTAGGCCCTCTCCTATTCTCGCTATACACCAAGTCACTTGGCTCTGTCATATCCTCACATGGCCTCTCCTATCATTGCTCCGCAGACGACACACAACTAATCTTCTCCTTTCCCCTTCTGATAACCAGGTGGCGAATCGCATCTCTGCATGTCTGGCAGACATATCAGTATGGATGACGGATCACCACCTCAAGCTGAACCTTGGCAAGACGGAGCTGCTCTTCCTCCCGGGGAAGGACTGCCCGTTCCATGATCTCGCCATCACGGTTGACAACTCCGTTGTGTCCTCCTCCCAGAGTGCGAAGAGCCTTGGCGTGACCCTGGACAACACCCTGTCGTTCTCCGCTAACATCAAGGTGGTGACCCGATCCTGTAGGTTCATACTCTACAACATTCGGAGAGTACGATCCTGCCTTACACAGGAAGCGGCACATGTCCTAATCCAGGCACTTGTCATCTCCCGTCTGGATTACTGCAACTCGCTGTTGGCTGGGCTCCCTGCCTGTGCCATTAAACCCCTACAACTCATCCAGAATGCCGCAGCCCGTCTGGTGTTCAACCTTCCCAAGTTCTCTCACGTCACCCCGCTCCTCCGCACACTACACTGACTCCCAGTTGAAGCTCGCATCTGCTACAAGACCATGGTGCTTGCCTACGGAGCTGTGAGGGGAACGGCACCTCCGTACCTTCAGGCTCTGATCAGTCCCTACACCCAAACGAGGGCATTGCGTTCATCCACCTCTGGCCTGCTGGCTTCCCTACCTCTGCTGAAGCACAGTTCCCGCTCGGCCCAGTCAAAACTGTTCGCTGCTCTGGCACCCCAATGGTGGAACAAGCTCCCTCACGACGCCAGGACAACGGAGTCACTTACCACCTTCCGGAGACATTTGAAACCCCACCTCTTTAAGGAACACCTGGGATAGGATAAAGTAATCATTCTAACCCCCCCCTTACCCCACCCCACCCCCCAAAAAGAGCGTCTGCTAAATGATGTAAATGTAAATGTAAATGGAATGGAATGTTGTGCCTTGTGTGGTAGGTTTTGTGGGTTTTGACACTCTAATGTAGGTGTCATGACCAGCCATAAAATAACTACCGCAGTATGTTTTGTGTGTTTTTACACTCTTATGTAGGTGTCATAACCAGTCATAAAATAACACAATATATGTCATAACAGGTCTAAATATATGTGTAATGACAGTGTTATGACCATATTATGACAGGTTATGACATATGTCAGCTGTTATGACATATTATGAGGTGGTTATGATAATGTCCTAACGTGTCAAGTTAAGTGTTACCATGACTACTTGGACATACCTTTACTGGACAGCTACACCAGACATGTTAGCATAGCGTAGCGCTAGCGCAGCTGAAACCACTGTGATCAATGAGAGATATTATACTGGTCACGCTCTCTCACACTGCTGAAGGATCTTTTTATGCTGTTTCTATTTCAAGCTTTTCACTACCGCTTCTGAAGCATTCTGAACTGATGAAAGTGGTTTGTTTTAATGCTGCCTCCTGTTGCTGCTTCTGGTGTAGAATGGGGAAAACACAGAACACTTGTGCTTGCAGTGTAGTTTCCCAGTTAGGGCAGTATTCAGACTTAGATTATAAAACAGGGCTTGATTCAATCTGTATCGTGGAAGATCTCGGTTGTAGCGTTGTTGACAGTTAAAGGTCATTTTCGATTGAGCCGACATATGCAGCGTTTACCGTGAATGTTGCCTTTAAATGTCAATCACGCTACAACACAGATTTTCTGCGCTACGGATTGAATCAAGCCCTTAGATAGTTGACAAAATTACATATTGGTTTCCTTGCCCTGTAAGTAATCTATAGACAAGGAGGTGCTTTGGATTTGGTTACCTAGTCGTCGACCACTAATTTAAGAATTATTCATCTACATTAAATAATAACTTTATTTGCATGTTTTTCATTTTCTGCATTTATCATTTTTAAGTGTGCTGGAGTCTGGTGTAGCAGGTAAAACTCCCAACCCTTTGGCGATGGTGGTTTGATCTCCATCTCAGCCATTCCTGTGTAGTGTATTAAAGAGGTTAAACATCTCACTATGTAAAATTAACTAATTAGGATAGGGATTTGAGGTAGTAAAACAGCTAATTACTCTTAAGGAACCAATTGAGCTCTTCTATAAAAATCAAAGAGAAATTAAAATAGACATACTAATATTAGAACATATACCTATTGCATTGTTGGGAAGAGAGGCATTGTGTAAATTGAACTGTACAATAAGATGTACACTAAACGGCTGTCTGGTAGAAGATTTTAAAAAAAGTAGGGTTTTTGGGAATCATATTTGCTTAAAAATATAATATCATAGGAAGGATGATAATCTATTAGACTGCCTATTAGACAATCTGTCTGAAAAATAAAGTTAAAAGGGGTGATTTATTCTGGGTAACAGGAATTACATTCCTACACCAAGAGATTTCAGGCTGGGCTAAAAGATGTTTAGTCGTTTGCCAAGTCTGTGTGTGAAGAAGTCAGAAGCAGGTGGGGACTTCCCAATCATATATTCTAAAAATTAGTGGTAAAGGATTTTGTGAATAAATCAGTGGAAAAAGGCTTTTAAAGGTTAGGAGAAAAGATTAGATTAAAAAAGTTAGGAGAACTAGGGTTGAAGGAACTATAAGACAGTAAGCTAAGTTTCAAAGTTAGTAGTAAGAGAGAGAGAGAACAGTGGTGAAGGACATTTTAGAGATTAGTGGGAAGATAGATATGGTAGGAGTTTAGATCTGTTAGGAGCAGATGCATTGAGAAAGTATGCGTTGCTGAATGATAAGAGAAGATTGAGGGTGTTTGAGTATCTATACTTACAGTTCCCAGCAGGAAGATCAAGGTAATTGTGGGTGTATTTTTTAAGTAAGGAGTTAAAAGTCTTAGGGAAAATAGATGAAGTAACAACAATGACATTAACACTTCAGCATATTAAAACAACAGTGAGAAGCAATTTAACTCTTTCAACATTGATAGTTATTAAAGTCATAAATATATCGCATTTGATTATAAGGGAACCAATAGCTCCAGCACCAATTTTAGGGGGAAAAAGACTTATTAGGGTTAGGATGGGGACGTTCCTCCCACATGGAGAGATAATTATGGAGAAGAAGTATTGTTATCAGGACCAGAAGTAGAAGCTGTTGCACCTAGTCAAAGGAGGTATAGTTTGTACAACGATATGAAGTGGAAGAGGGTTATGAGTGATTGTTCATTTATTTTGCGTAATGTTACAGAGAAAGATCAGGGAGAATATATGTGTACTTATCTAGTGCAAGCATTCAAATTTGTTCCGGTTAAGAATTATTGGTTAAAAGGCTATGTAATTCGTAAAGTGACGCTTATAATGGAAGAGTTGAAATCTGTTGAAGCTTCCACAGTCACCGAAGGAGTTCAGGAGGAGTATATTACAGTAGTCACTCCAACAGTAAATAATACACAGAGGATATCGGTAGCTTTCCCACTAGAAGTAGTTAAGGGTGTTAATACATCAACTAAATCAACTACTTTAATGGTAACTTTGAAAGGGATTAATGGTACTGACGGCAGTAACAAATGTAGGAAGTATGACACAGACACAAACAACAACTGGTACGGATAGAGAGTGCTGTCAATGGTAGTAAGGATAGGGTTAAAATAGGAGAGCAGATAGTGGTAGAGAACAATATAGATTCATCTGAAATAGTGAAGGATACTATCATGGAGGTACAGGATGAGGTCTTTGATTTTAATGACAGACAAGGAGAGGTATCTGATCAGTACCGCTCGTTAGGGAAGAGAGAAACTAAATGCATATGGGTTTGATTCTTCTGTTGTGAAATTAAAGATGGATGGGCAGGTAGGAATCTTTGGTTCCAGCAGCTAGCTCATTCTGTAAGATCAGGGAGGAATCTTGAGGGTCCATGTCTGTTGAGAATTCCAGAACAGATAAAATAATGTCGTTGTCAAAACATTTGTTTAAGCCTAGGTTTAAGTGTTATTGGGTTAAGTGAATTAACTTATGTGAATTTGTTAGATGGGAAGGAAAATCAGGTAACAGCGAACCCTGAAGCATTGGAGGTGAAACCAGTGAGGGCTAAAAGTTGTTTTTGTGTTAATGAAACATATGATGTAAGGGGTATGTTTATGGGAATATCAGATTGTGATGATAACTTTGGGTAAGCATGACCTTAAGGGTAGTAATGAGAAATATAATGTTAATTTTTATGTTCCAGGTAGTAAGAACAGCAAGACTTTGATGGTGAAAGATTAGCTTTTGCCTGACAATGTGACTATTGGGAATTTTAGAGATATTTGGAGGGTTTGTGGTGATAAAGCGTATATATTCTTACCCTATGGATGGATAGGATGTTGTTACATGTCAACGTTGAAGCTTTCATATGAGGTTTCTACCATTAAAAGAGGGGTAGCACCGGACACAGATAAATCTGAATCTAGGTTTGGAAGTAGGGTGAAAAGGGACATGGCGACATGTCATAGTCTTGAAGCCTATCTGTCACGAGTTGCAAAGCCAGAACCCAGAAGCAGACCAGGACAAGGTAAGTTGAAACGAAGGTGAGTGTTTAATTACAAATTCAAGAGTGATGCTGAATAAACCAGGGAACAGAGCGGGCGGCGTTGATTAGTTGTTGGGGGTGCAGTGGTTGATCCAATCATGGCTCGGCAGCCGCCGACCACCAGGCAGAGGTTGGATGAAGGTTCCGGACGAGTGACTGCAGATGGAACAAAACGGAGGTAAGTAAACAACAAACCAACAAGGTGCAAAACAACAAACCTAACGCTAGAAGCTCTAAGACTGATACTCTGGTAAACCTACTGTTCATGGCTAACGATCCGGCAGGGAATGGATGTTAGGCCAGAGCCTAAGAAGGGGTGATGATCAGGACCAGGTGTGCAGATTGCTGATGGGATGCAGGTGCGGAAATCAAGAGAGCTCCCCGGAGCGTTCCAGAACCCTCGGGAAACTGGAGATCCCGAGCAGAAAAACTAGTCCACAGACAGGACCCGACTCAGACTGCCGGGATCGTTACAGTACCCCCCCTCCGGCCAACGCCACCGGGCGGACTCCCGGAGCGCCAGGATGGAGGCGGTAGAAGTCACGGATGAGGTCAGCATCTAGGATCTGTCGCCGCGGAATCCAACTCCTCTCTTCAGGACCATACCCTCCCAGTCCACGAGATACTGGAAACCCCGGCCCCGCCGTCTGGAATCCATGATGCGTCGCACCGTGTAGGCAGGACCACCTCCCGATCATCCGAGGAGGAGGAGGAGGAGGCGGAGGAGGCAACAGAGGACTGAGGAAAACAGGCTTGAGGCAGGAGACATGAAAGGTGGGATGGACTCTGAGCGTCCTCGGGAGTTTGAGTCGAACTGCCACCGGATTGATCACCTTCTCCACCACAAACGGACCAATGAACTTCGGTAACAACTTCCTAGACTCAGTCCGTAAAGGAAGATCCCGTTTGGCCAACCAGACCCTATCTCCGATGGTGTAGGTGGGAGCGGGGATCCGGCGACGATTCGCCTGGAGCTGATACCGGTCCGAAACTCTAAGGAGTGCCTTTCTGGCCCGATGCCAGGTCCGGTGGCAACGACGAATATGGGCCTGAACAGAAGGCACTGAGAGCTCCTTCTCCTGAGAAGGGAACAAGGGAGGTTGGTAGCCATACAGGCACTGGAAGGAGACATCCCAGTGGCAGATGTAGGGAGAGTATTGTGGGCATACTCAACCCAAGGCAACTGAGAGACCCAGGAGGTGGGGTTGGAAGAGGCCAGGCAGCGTAGCGTGGATTCCATCTTCTGGTTGGCTCTCTCCGCCTGACCATTAGATTGGGGGTGAAAACCAGATGTGAGACTGACTGTAGCTCCAATGGCCAAACAGAAGGACTTCCAGACAGCAGAGGTAAACTGAGGGCCACGGTCGGAAACGATATCACTGGGCAACCCGTGGACCCTGAAAACCTCCCTAACCAGGATCTCGGACGTCTCCGAGGCCGAGGGAAGCTTGGCAATTGGCACAAAGTGGGCGAACTTGCTGAATCTGTCCACGATAGTCAGAACGACCGTGTTCCCCTCAGAAGCGGGCAACCCAGTGACAAAGTCCAGGGCCAGATGCGACCATGGTCGCCGGGGAATAGGAAGGGGGTGAAGTAGTCCAGAGCTGGGCCGATTGGTACTCTTATTCTGCGCACACACTGGACAGGCAGCAACATAACCCCGAGTATCCTCGGCCATGGCAGGCCACCAAAAACGTCTGCGAAGAAACGCCATCGTCCGAGCCACGCCAGGGTGACAAGCCATCTTGCTGGCGTGGGACCATTTGAGGACCGCAGGGACGAACCGACTCAGGCACAAACAACCGACCGGGTGGACCGTTACGGGGACCGGGCTGCGTCCGAAGAGCCGCCATCACCTCCTCCTCAATCTTCCACCTAACAGCTCCCACGACGCAGTTCCGGGGGAGAATTGTCTCGGTCTTGGACCCACTCTCCTCCGTCTTGGAGAACATCCGAGACAAGGCGTCCGCCTTGCCGTTCTTAGATCCAGGTCGGAACGTCAGGGAAAAAATTGAATCGTCCGAAAAACAACGACCACCTGGCCTGACGGGGAGTTGAGACGTCTAGCCGATTGCACGTAAGCAAGATTCTTGTGGTCAGTCCAGACAATAAACGGTTGCTCCGCCCCCTCCAACCAGTGGCGCCACTCCTCCAAGGCAAGTTTCACCGCGAGAAGCTCCCGGTTACCCACATCGTAATTCCTCTCCGCAGGCGAAAGGCGACGAGAGTAGTAGGCGCAGGGATGGAGTTTACTGTCCGTGGAGCATCGCTGCGACAGGATGGCGCCAACTCCCACATCAGACGCCCGTCCACTTCAACGACGAACTGACGGGCCGTGTCCGGTTGAGAGAGAATCGGTGCGTTGGTGAATCGCCTCTTCAAATCCAGAAACGCTCGATCCGCCTCCGGATTCCACTTGAAGCTCCTGATACTGGAAGTCAAGGCAGTTAACGGAGCGGCCACACGGCTGTAATCCCGGATGAATCTGCGGTAGAAATTCGCAAACCCCAAAAATCTCTGGAGCTGCAATCTCGTACCGGGCTGGGCCCATTCCAGAACCGCTCTAACCTTCTCCTGGTCCATCCTAATCTCTCCCCTGGAGATGATGTACCCGAGAAAGGATGTCGTGTGGGCGTGAAACTCGCACTTCTCGGCCTTCACGAACAGGCGATTCTCCAACAATCGCTGCAGAACCTGCCGGACATGCTGGACGTGGTCGGAAGGTTCCTTCGAGAAGATCAGAATGTCATCCAGGTAAACAAACACAAAGAGACCGATCATATCTCTCAGGACGTCGTTCACCATACTCTGGAATACCGCTGGAGCATTGGTCAGTCCAAACGGCATCACCTGATACTCGAAGTGACCCATCGGTGTATTGAAACCCGTCAACCACTCGTCTCCCTCTCTGATCCGGACCATGTGATACGCATTGCGTAGGTCTAGCTTGGTGAACACCGTAGCACCCTGTAGGGAGTCGAAGGCAGAACTCATCAAGGGCAGGGGATACTTGTTCTTGACCGTGATGTCATTCAACCCCCGATAATCAATACACGGTCGAAGAGAGCCATCCTTCTTACCCACAAAGAAGAATCCTGCCCCCAGGGGTGATGACGAGGGACGAACGAGACCAGCAGCTAGGGACTCCTTGATGTAGGTCTCCAAAGCCTCACGTTCAGGGCGGGAGATACTGTATAACCTTCCCTTGGGGTAGACAGCTCCAGGGAACAGGTTGATGGCACAATCATATGGTCGGTGGGGAGGGAGTGACAGAGCCTTCTGCTTACTGAACACTTCCCCCAAATCGTGATATGTCTCGGGAACCAGGGACAAATCTGGGGGTTTAGCCTCAATCACCTGACTGGGAACCGAATGGGGACAGGCAGTCTTGAGACAGTTAGCATGACAATCAAGGCTCCAACTCGTTACCTTGCCCGTCACCCAATCGAACGTGGGATTGTGTTCCTTCAGCCAGGGGTATCCAAGGACCAGAGGAACATGGGAAGACGGCAGAATGAAGAATGAAATCATCTCCGAATGATTCCCCGACAACAGCATCTTAACCGGTTCAGTCCTCATCGTGATACGTGCCAGACTACTGCCGTTCAGAGTGGTCGCTTCAATGGCTTCCGGCAATTGCTCCTTGGAAAGCCCCAGCTGTTCCACCAACTCGGCATCAAGAAAGCTTCCATCGGCACCTGAATCGATAAAAGCGTTAATCGCTAAGCTCTGATTCCTGTTCACAAGGGTAGCCGGGAAACGGGGTCTGACAGAGGTACTGAGAGGTTGAAACTGGCTCGCTAAAAGTCCTCCCAACTTTAGCGAGCCGGGCAGTTTGACGACCGCCGGGAACAAGTGGAGATGTAATGTCCCGAGCTACCACAGTAGAGGCAGCAGTTGGTCTTACGTCTATGTTGACGCTCCTCCTTGGTTAACCCGTGCCGCCCCACTTGCATGGGTTCAGAATCGGGAGAGAGGACCTCTCCACTAATCCTTTGTGGTGGAGAATGATCGACGTGTTCTGGTCCACCACCCGACCCGACTGGGAACTGAGAAGCTGATCGATTGGACGGACCCCATTGCTTCTCCCTCCTTCGCTCTCGGACTCGATTATCCACCCGAATAGACAAGGCTACCAAGCTGTCCAGGTCACTAGGCTCCGGATAGGAGATCAACTCATCCTTGAGCTGCTCCGACAGACCCTGGTAAAAGGCCGCTTGCAGAGACTCCTCATTCCACCCACTCTCCACAGCCAACGTCTTGAACTCGATCACGAAGTCGGCCCACGCTGCGAGTTCCTTGGTGAAGCGAAAACAGGCGCCTAGCTGCGTCCCTCCCTCGGACGGAATGGTCGAAGAGCTTCCTCATCTCGGCCGTGAACCCCTGGTATGAAGCCATGCAGGGGTCTTGTCGTTCCCAAACGGCTGAAGCCCACTCAGCGCTCGACCACGCAGCAACTCAATCACAAAGGCTATCCTAGCCTTGTCTGTGGCATAAGAGTTGGGCTGTAGATCGAACACTAACTCACACTGCATAAGGAAAGAACGGCATCTTCCCAGCTCCCCCTCATATTTATCCGGCGTCGGAACCTTGGGCTCACGGAAGGACACAGCTCCAGACGCGGCAGGCGAGATGGGTGAAACCGGTAGTGGATCCTCCACCGGAAACTTGCGCTGGTTCTGGACCTCCGTCAGACCGGTAGAAAGGTTCCGAACTGACAACGCTATCTCCTGTAGTGCCATGCTATGTTGTCCCAACATCTTCTCCTGATGGGAAATGGCATGGCGAACAGAGTCCAGGTCCGCTGGGTTCATTACTGGCCGGATCGTTCTGTCACGAGTTGCAAAGCCAGAACCCAGAAGCAGACCAGGACAAGGTAAGTTGAAAGCGAAGGTGAGTGTTTAATTACAAATTCAAGAGTGATGCTGAATAAACCAGGGAACAGAGCGGGCGGCGTTGATTAGTTGTTGGGGGTGCAGTGGTTGATCCAATCATGGCTCGGCAGCCGCCGACCACCAGGCAGAGGTTGGATGAAGGTTCCGGACGAGTGACTGCAGATGGAACAAAACGGAGGTAAGTAAACAACAAACCAACAAGGTGCAAAACAACAAACCTAACGCTAGAAGCTCTAAGACTGATACTCTGGTAAACCTACTGTTCATGGCTAACGATCCGGCAGGGAATGGATGTTAGGCCAGAGCCTAAGAAGGGTGATGATCAGGACCAGGTGTGCAGATTGCTGATGGGATGCAGGTGCGGAAATCAAGAGAGCTCCCCGGAGCGTTCCAGAACCCTCGGGAAACTGGAGATCCCGAGCAGAAAAACTAGTCCACAGACAGGACCCGACTCAGACTGCCGGGATCGTTACACTATCATTGGAGGATAAGTCTAAGAGAGAAGGGGGGACTTTTTCCATGGTATGGTGTAACATTTTGGCAGATCATATTGATAATATTACCTATACTTTGATTCCAGATAGTTATAGATGCGTTGAAATATATAAGGGATGCGTTTGGTAGATCTGAAGGAGCTGGATGGTCAGCGAAGTCTTGGTTGCAAGATCAGTTAGGCCCAGTAGGAGCAGTGATGGTTCAGATTTAATAACAGTTTTGATAGCACTGTGTGTGATGTTTGTAATTTGTTACTGACCTTTGAGAAAGCTATGATATTGAGATAGGTTGGAGTAGTGATGCCTGGAGACAACACTCAGATGCCGTTGTTGACTGTTCCTGATCTGGATGAAGAGGGACAAGTGGGACTGGATGGAGTATTGATGATAAATATCCTTTTTGATTTTTTGATCATTTTTCAATTTTTTTCAATATTAGTGTGATTTTGGTATGATGTTATGAATCAAAGGGGGGAAGTGTATGAATGATTCACATTATCCTATTTCATTATTCTATCATTTATAGTGATTCATATATCATTTTATATATCATTTTTATATTCTTAGTTGATATTGATGTTTAATTTGAAAATGTTGTTTTGCAAAAGATACTGTTTGGTCTTTTCTTTTCTTCCAGAAGCATTTGGGGGAATATGTGGAGATTGAAATACTCAAACAGGGACAATATGAAAGGACAATGACTGGAGGAGATGGAACAAGGAAGGTGTGGAAAGATTCCGATTCCATCATCAACAATACATTGGATGTCGAGACTACGGGGGAGATGAAGTGTAGTGGACTACATTCCAGTGTCTGCAATGAAATATAGACATATTTGCATGTGTAATACATAATTTGTGTCATATTCTTATGTATTACTTTTTGTAGAATGATATTTGATGTTATTGAATACATGTGGGGAACTTAGATGTTTTTGTTTATTTCGTGAATGCTTAGGGACAGGGAGTCTAGGCAGGGATAGAGGTCCACGGTAGGGTCCGATGGGTTGACCAGCCTTGGTGTGGACATTTTTTGGATAGTATTTTGTTTGCAGGGGCTTACATGTGTATTTAATTGCATCATAGTTTCAAATGCATTGATAAAGATTTATGAATTAATCGGGAGTACCTAGGTGGTTGCCTGGGGCAGAGGGACCGTGAGAGAATTTTACTGTCTTGATTGATGGATGGATATTTGGAACGAAGTTGCCAGACAGTTTTTCGCTCTCACACTTCATAAAGATTTGTTCATATTTCATAGTAATGTATTCACACTTCATAAACATTGGGTCATAGTTCATAGAAAGGTATTTACACTCTAGAGAAAAATGTTTTTTTGGTTTAATGTTAAAGATACTCAATAAGATAAATTGTTACTTGTCATAATCCTATTCTGTTTGTTTTCGAGACTTTTAGTTCGTCTCGAAGGGGGGATATGTAGTGTATTAAGATTATGACTTTCTTAATGGAACCAGAGGGGATGTTTATGTTAGTTCAAAAGTAGCCATTTGTAGGGTGACGCCCCAGGGGAGACAGGTGATTGGACAGCAGAGGGAGCAACCCATATTTTTGCATTGTTTATAAGTATATGCTGGACGAAGAAGAGGTTAGAGCAGCCATTGCAATCTGGGACGTTGCTCTCCGGGTGATCTTGACACCTGTAACTCATGCTGAAAGCTTGTGATATGAATAAACCTTATGATCAAAGTTCAGTATGAGCGGACTCCTTTGTTTATCAGCAATGACTAGCAACATTTACTCGATACTACACCTGTCTGTGCCCTTCTCTGTCCTTTCCCCACTTTACACTTGGGGGAATTGTCCTATGTGGACAATGGGCAGAAAGCTTAAATTCTTGTTAATCTAACTGCACTGTCCAATTTACAGTAGCTATTACAGTGAAAATAGACTATGCTATTGTTTGAGGAGAGTGCACAACAACAAAAAACTTATCACGACAACTGGTTTGATACATTCACCTCTGAAGGAAAAGAATGTACTTACGTTCAGTAATCTTACTCTGATTTGTCATCCTAAGGGTCCCAGAGATAAAATGTAGCATAGTTTAGTTTGATAAAATCAATTTTTACATTCAAATGTAGGAACTGGGTTCTACAGTTTGAACCCCTGCTGTCTCTGGCTCCACACCCACCCCGACCGGCCAACTAGATGTGTGAAAGTTAGTGTATAAGCTAATGAGCCATCATGTATGACATTCCTGGGAGTGTGTAAAGTTACATTTTGTATTACCATATCATTTTTGTATGTTCTCTATAGTTATATACTTGAAAATGTATCAATTGACCAATTCGGCACATTTGGGCAGACTTGATACAGAATAGTCCAGTATTGCAATGATTCACTGGATCAATCTGAAACGTTGCGCACACTCTGCTGCCATCTAGTGGCCAAAATTTAAATTGCGCCTAAACTGCAATATTATATTGTGGCCATTCTCTTGCATTACAAAGATGATAAAATTAAATGAAAACGCATGTTTTTGTGTTTGTATTATCTTTTACCAGATCTAATGTGTTATATTCTCCTACATTAATTTCACAAACTTCAAAGAGTTTCCTTTCAAATGGTATCAAGAATATGCATATCTTTTCTTCAGGTCCTGAGCTACAGTCAGTTAGATTTGGGTATGTCATTTTAGGCGACAATTGAAAAAAAGGAAAGAGCCTTCATCTATGAGGTGCTTTTTTCTCCTAGCTGCTCCATGGGGGAACTGAAACAAGCTCACTTGTAGTTTTTTGTTTGGACACAGCCCTGCATCCCCACCATCACACAATTACTGTTGTTGTTTACGCAATCCAAAAACAGTGCATTACAAATCTCAATCTGGGTCAGGTGGGCATCATTTGAAAGCTTATTCTGTTGCCAACATGACTTGCTAAGTTATAAAATATGATCTTACAGTTTAGGCTTCCACAAGGCACTTCAGAGAAACAGATAGTAATATTGGTGTGCATGGAATGGAGTCATGAGTGCATTCAGGTGCGTCCCGGTACGACGCCATGTCATCTTTGTACTTTACATCAAACCAAGCAATCATAAATTTTCTGTGAATGACATGTTTTGTTATGAGGATATATGAACATTTGGACTGACGCCTGTGTAGTTTGCTTGTATGAGGTCAAAGTGGTATTTATTATAATCCTCAACTTCTCATCTTTCAGAACACATTGAGTGATCTTGGTTCACAGCATCCCCCTCACTCAGTCAACAACAAAATGTGCAAAAGTAACCCAATTTGCAGGAAGGATGGCATCTTCTTTTTGCGGGTGCTGCTCCCACGTAGAACGTCTGTCAGTTGAATCCAATACAGCATGTTACTGTAGAACAGAGACCCTGTGCTCTGACATCATGTACAGCATGTTACTGTAGAGCCACTGTGTTCCAACTTAAGCGCTTATCAGTGACCAATCTGCCATTTTCAACCTGTTTACGGGATGAAGTGTAAAGGGTTACATTTTTTAAAATGAATTTAGCTACAGTATTGCTTAGCTAAATGAGCTCAATCTCTTGGCTAAATGACTCAATCTCGCTTCAGATAGACTCCCTGAAAACTGAACTGAAGTAGGCAACCTGTAGTAGGTCCTTGAAAAATGCAAAGAATATCGGAGTGCAACCATTCTCAAACAATCATTTGCTAGCCAATGACATAAAAATACAATTAGACCAGACGTTTGCCTGGTACATCTGGACAGTACGACTGGTACCAGGAGATAAACGTGTGGCCCAGTGAAAACGATTTTGTCCTCCAAGAGAAAGAAAGAATCCACCTCATCTGTCATAAGAAAAGATGGAAGAGGAAAGGTGTTGTGGTACAGGACTCTATGATTAAATGTCTCTATGGTGGAAAGTGTAAGCATCTCAAAGACACAACAATGCCTCTGTATGTTCTGTGGTCCAACATGCGCAGAAAGGGTTGAAAATCTGATCAACTTTGCAGCTATAGAAGCCGAAACTGATTTTATCGGAATTGAATGTCTCTTTCTTTGCCACTGCAGAAAGAGGAAGTAATCAAGACAGAAGAGTTTTGTTGACATGCTGAGAATGGAATTGATAGGATATTGAAGATTGTTTAATAACACTCAGGCCTGTTATCTTAGTAGATTCACAGCTATGCCTGTACCAGATGTGATTACTATCTACTACAGTATCAAGGACCTACATGACAACACAAGCGCACAATTTGACAGTCTCCGGAATGATATTGGCTAGACTGCAATATTTGTCAACTACGTTGATGTCATAATGAAATTCAGCTACCTAAGAGGCTTGCACTTTAAAGTTGAAAATGGAACAAAAACCCAAAGCCATTATTTAGCCGAGGTTGGATCCGAGTTTGAACAGGGCAAAACCTTTTATTGCAAACTCTACAAATTCGACCTCATGGTGAAAGGTTCGGAAACAAAGCTAACATCCTGGACATTGATAGGAAGACACTGCATAACCAAGAAGATGAACCGACTGAATGCTCTAAAGAGTACATTGTTGGATTAGATTATTTTGTACACTACATGTTCACCCTTGAGAAGGAAGCCGTCTCAGCATAGTTGAAGTATCTGCCGATCACTGGTGATACAAAGAACATAGACGTCGTCAGTGAAACATTCAAAGACTACGTCACTGAACAGTGGATGTTGTACAACAAAAATGGTTGTGGCCCACTCCAGGCTGAGAGAAACTGTCTAATTGTTACTGCGAGAAGCCTTACCACAGCACTGACCGGCCTTCCCCCAAACAACATCACCTGCTCTAAAGGAAAGTGGAGTCACTTCCTGTGTATTGGGGATGAAATGCAAGACTGAAGGGGCAGCAACAATCTGCACAGCATCATGTCCAAAAGGATGGACCTTCCAAGATGGCAGGACCGAGCAACCTTGTAGTGTTTCCACTCTACCCAGCCGCTGTGACAGACAGGGGCACGACTGACAGCTCTTGTAGGGATAACGAAGTCTGTAGGTAAACGTAAGGATGGATGCAGTCTCCATTCCTGTGGGATAATCAACACGGAATGCATCACGACCAATCATGCCGCCAAATGTGAGTGTGTGAGTCCTTGGATTGGGCATCCTAACTGGGGCTGCCACGACCAACCTCAACGTTGGGAGACCGCTAGAGGAGGACAATATGTGAACAGTATGTGAACAAGTCTTATTCTATACCAGTTAGAAAATAAGTTCATCTCTAAAGAAATCACGGGCAATCTCCTAGAATAAAAACTAGATTGTCCATTATAACAGTAATAACAATAGGAACAGGTTGACAGTATGAAGACACCAAGAGGCTGAGGTGTCAGCTTGGTTTTGTATTTCATGTTTATTTTCTGTTCCTGGGGCCTGCCTGCTCATCTAAACTGGTCATGGTCAATTTGATATTTCATATTTTTATTTGATTTATGAGCTTTGCCAATTTAGTAAGTCTCACATAAATATGGACCAGTCCATCGCAATCTATCTCTCTAGCGTTCTGTGGATATAAGGTTTTACAATTCTATTAATTTACCAGATACTCTTATCCAGAGCGACTTACAGTAGTGAGTGGATACATTTTCACACCAAATCGAACCCACAGACCTGGCGTTGCAAACAACATTCTCTACCTACTGATTCACACAGGACCACAGGATCACATGGGATTCTTCATGGCCCCTTTCTAAATGGACTTTTATCTAGGACTAGCCATATAGGCTCAAAACCCCTTCAAAGTGGTAAGCCTTAGGTTACCCACTAATTTGAATAGAAGCTTAACCTATATATAAAATAGTGATAAAACATGGCAACTAAAATAATTGAAAAGTTTCAAATTATTTCATAAATGCCCATTTTGTTACAGATGCTGTCACATCCCCAGAAGGAGCAGCTGTTTGTATGGCTAGAGCACCAGCTATAAGGAAGGATCCATTGTCGACATTTGTATGTATGAATACGATTGGACAGTGCAGTTTGCTAAATCCTACCCGGTAACACATTGAACATTACCCAGTTGCAATGCACGTCTTCTATCAAGCAATTCACAAATAATGTAAAGAATTATGCAATATATTTTCTACAGTTACGGGTAGAGGGAAGGAGTTGAAGTGAAATCTTTCCTCCCGAACTTCAGTTTTAGCTACAGTAACTTCACATTGAGTTCAATGCTAGCCCTTGAGTACCAAACTTATTTCATGAGCAGGTGTCTGTCTCTGCAGGTACCTGTGGACCCCTGTGGTGGCAATAGATGAGTGGAATTTCTGGAAAGGGTCCATCAGCGAATCTGTGCAGATCGGTAATTCAAACCATTTTCCAGGTGTACTGATGCATGTGTTCAGGTGACTTTTATACAAGTCATGCGTTTTTACTGATTCGTTATAATATTTTTTTCTGTCCTCTTGTCATGAACCCTGCATCCTGAGTCGGTTCCTGCCTGTGTTGCCATTTTTCCGCTCGGAATCTCCAGTTTCCTGAGGGTTCTTGAACGCTCCCTGCCTGGTTGCCGGGCGACGTTGCTAGGCGGGAGATCTCCCGATTAACCGCACCTGCATCTCATCAGCGATCTGCACACCTGGTCCTGATCATCACCTTCATAAGCTCTGACCTGACATCCATTCCCTGCCGGATCGTTAGCCATGAACAGTATGTTTGTCAGTGTAGCAGCCTTGGAGCTTCTAGCGTTAGTTTTGTTGTTTTGCACCTTGTTGGCTTGCTGTGTACTTACCTCCGTTTTGTTCTATCTGCAGTCACTCACCCGGAACCTTCACCCAACCCCTGCCTGGTGGTCGGCGGCTGCCGAGCCATTATTGGATCTGCCACTGCACCCCCACCAACTCATCTCCGCCGCCCGCTCTGTTCCCTGGATTATTCAGCATCGCTTTTGACTCTGTTAAATAAATACTCACCTTCGTTTCAACTCACCTTGTCCTGGTCTGCTTCTGGGTTCTGGCTTTGTAACCCGTGACACCTCTAGTGACGCCGAAATAAATAATGGGTACATGTTTCTAACTCGACATGGCCCGATGTGTCACATTGCATACATTTATGAGAAGGGAGACAGGACTGGTGACTTCTACATTCTGAGAATTTTTTTTTTTTTTTTAAGTCAGCCTAAGTCAGCTTAATTGATGATGGAAGTTTTGTTTGTTTCATGTCATTTTTCTGTAGTTGTGCTTTTCCTCATATTTAGTATTTAGTATTTTAGTATTTATTAGGATCCCCATTAGCTGCTCCTCTTCCTGGGATCCAAACAGGGTTAAAGCAGTTACATCACAACAAAACACAACAACAGCCTACATCATAAATATAACAATACATCATACAATACATTATTACATCATTCATCTAATATTACACATTTACAATATAAAATCCACAATACCACAATTGTCACGCCCTGACGTATGGAACTCTTGTATGTTGAGTCAGGGTGTGTGAATCTATGTGATGTTTTCTATGTGTAGAATCTAGGTATTGGTTTTCTATGTTTGGCCGGGTGTGATTCCCAATCAGAGACAGCTGTCGCTCGTTGTCTCTGATTGGGGATCATACTTAAGTAGCCTGTTTGCCTACCGTTGTTGTGGGATCTTGTTCCGTGTTAGGCTCGTATGTGTTTAGCCTGAGGACTTCACGTTACGTTGTTTCTTGTTTTGTTTGATGTTTATTTGATTTAATAAACATGTTCGCATACCACGCTGCACCTTGGTCTGACCCGTCTCTCAACGTTCGTGACAACAATACCATAACATTACAAAGTGTGTGTGTGTGTGTGTGTGTGTGTGTGTGTGTGTGTGTGTGTCACGCAAACACAAAACCCCTGATCTCATAGTGAAAACATTGGAAGGAGACCCATGAAATTATATAGTAGACTTTGTCGAAAGCATGTCCAAAAATGTACAACGTACATTATTGAGGAGGATCAGTGACATCATGTCAGAATTGGAAAGCATTCTCATTTGCATAATACTGATTTATGTTTATGTTAGATCATGTACTCTCAAATCAACAAACTGTAATTTTTTCTTATGTCCTGTGTGCTACCAAGTGGTACAGGAACAGTGACTTCTATACGACAAAAGGCATGGGTTTAAGTCAGTTTCAAGCTACAGTCTACAAAATATACAATGTACATAAGATCATTTCACATGTGTATTGAAGAGGATCAGTGACATCATTTTAGAATTTAAATGCGTGCTCATTTGCATGATATTAATTATATCTATGTTCTATCATCATATTTACTCTCAAATCAACAAACTGCTATTTCTTCTTTGTTCAACTTATTTTTAAATAAACCCTATTAGCATTACCTCTGTCATTATTTTACTTTGTTAAAATATCACTGCCTTGTAGGAGGCCACATTCACCGTTTGACAAAAAGTAAGCGTGTGAGAACCAATGGAAGAAGATGAAAGTGTTTATTAACATTTTCTCATGGATTAACAAACACATGCCACTCATCACATTTTACAAAAAGTAAGAAACACATTTAGATAAGTGATTAAAAAGCATTATAGTATCATGCTTTGCAGTCTCAATATCAATTCCAAGTTAATGCCATACTTTGAATCGAGTAACAGTGTAGCTGTATAGTCTTGTGCAGATTTTATTTGCTACAGTTTACTAGATATTGTCCCAAACCAACCATTTGGGGAACGCTGGGTGAAAGGAAACAAAGGTAGGCCTCCCCCTCCCCCAGCCTGCTCCCCCTGTCCCCAGGATAAAAGCATCCCATAAATGGCATATATTATTGTATTGTTATATATAATTATATCACTTATTTAAATATACAGGTCCAGATATACAAGGTTTTCTTGAAACTGCAGCTAGGCTAGGGGTCAATACCATTTCAATTCAGGAAATAAACTGAAATTCCATATTTTCTAAATGCTTTTCAATAAGGAACAATTGGAATTGGAATCTTCCTCAATTGAAATGGAATTGACCTCAACCCTGAGTGCAACTTTTCAAAATGTCCATTGCTCCACCATATTATGAGTTTAAGGAAATGCACTTTGACCTAAAGGATGATCCTCTTCAGATCACAGGACGCTGCTGAGGGGAGAACGGCTCATAATAATGGGTTTGTTGTGTTCAGGTCTTCTTGGTTCTGGGTTTGTTGTGTTCAGGTCTTCTTGGTTCTGGGTTTGTTGTGTTCAGGTCTTCTTGGTTCTGGGTTTGTTGTGTTCAGGTCTTCTTGGTTCTGGGTAGTGGTGTTCAGGTCTTCTTGGTTCTGGGTTGTGGTTTTCAGGTCTACATTGATTGTTCTGAAGCTTTTATTCTCAGAACCCCAAATATGGGAGGACAAATGTTTGATTCTCTACGGTCCGTCAAGCTGTACAGCAGCCTAAAGATTGACCACCAGGTTCAATGATAGCTCCTATCCCCAAGCTGTGAGGCTAAACAGCAAGTGACTCACACACACACACACATAAACACACACACACACACACACACACACACACACACACACACACACACACACACACACACACACACACACACACACACACACACACGGTTAGACTTTGACTGTAGCTTCAGCCTTCATTATTGTATGTATGGTGAGGTCACTTGTCAATAAGCATTTCAATGTATTTTTATATATATGACAGAAAAACTGAACCTTGTCTTGAACATTGAACGTTGAATTAAGATCCGGGACCTTTCGGCAGAAATGCATCTTGGTATTACTGGCATACTCTACTCTACTGATACATTTTTAAACATGCAATTGAATAAACTGAACTAAACTAAACACATGAAACCACAGTCCACGGTCTGTATTCACAAAGTGAGAGTAGGAGTGCTGATCTGGGATCAGTTTAGCCTTTTAGATTATAATTTATATGGAGGGGGGAGACCTGATCCGAGATCAGCACTCCTTTTATTTTTTGATATTTTTTGGGGGGTGTAGATATGCTTTAATATTGCAGATAGATTGTGGCATCTATCAATGTAATTATCTGCATTATTTCCAATCCCCCATATATATATTTTTGTAAATATATATATTTATATTCTATATACAGTGGGGAGAACAAGTATTTGATACACTGCCGATTTTTCAGGTTTTCCTACTTACAAAGCATGTAGAGGTCTGCAATTTTTATCATAGGTACACTTCAACTGTGAGAGACGGAATCTAAAACAAAAATCCAGAAAATCACATTGTATGATTTTTAAGTAATTAATTTGCATTTTATTGCATGACATAAGTATTTGATACATCAGAAAAGGAGAACTTAATATTTGGTACAGAAACCTTTGTTTGCAATTACAGAGATCATATGTTTCCTGTAGGTCTTGACCAGGTTTGCACACACTGCAGCAGGGATTTTGGCCCACTCCTCCATACAGACCTTCTCCAGATTTCGGGGCTATCGCTGGGCAATACGGACTTTCAGCTCCCTACAAAGATTTTCTATTGAGTTCAGGTCTGGAGAATGGCTAGGCCAATACGGTGCAGTCGTCCTGTCCCCTTTGCAGAAAAGCATCCCCAAAGAATGATGTTTCCACCTCCATGCTTCACGGTTGGGATGGTGTTCTTGGGGTTGTACTCATCCTTCTTCTTCCTCCAAACACGGTGAGTGGAGTTTAGACCAAAAATCTATATTTTTGTCTCATCAGACCACATGACCTTCTCCCATTCATCCTCTGGATCATCCAGATGGTCATTGGCAAACTTCAGACGGGCCTGGACATGCGCTGGCTTGAGCAGGGGGACCTTGCGTGCGCTGCAGGATTTTAATCCATGATGGCGTAGTGTGTTACTAATAGTTTTCTTTGAGACTGTGGTCCCAGCTCTCTTCAGGTCATTGACCAGGTCCTGCAGTGTAGTTCTGGGCTGATCCCTCACCTTCCTCATGATCATTGATAACCCACGAGGTGAGATCTTGCATGGAGCCCCAGACCGAGGGTGTTTGACCGTCATCTTGAACTTCTTCCATTTTCTAATAATTGCGTCAACAGTTGTTGTCTTCTCACCAAGCTGCTTGCCTATTGTCCTGTAGCCCATCCCAGCCTTGTGCAGGTCTACAATTTTATCCCTGATGTCCTTACACAGCTCTCTGGTCTTGGCCATTGTGGAGAGGTTGGAGTCTGTTTGATTGAGCGTGTGGACAGGTGTCTTTTATACAGGTAATGAGTTCAAACAGGTGCAGTTAATACAGGTAATGAGTGGAGAACAGGAGGGCTTCTTAAAGAAAAACTAACAGGTCTGTGAGAGCCGGAATTCTTACTGGTTGGTAGGTGATCAAATACTTATGTCATGCAAAAAAATGCAAATTAATTACTTAAAAATCATACAATGTGATTTTCTGGATTTTTGTTTTAGATTCCGTCTCTCACAGTTGAAGTGTACCTATGATAAATATTACAGACCTCTACATGCTTTGTAAGTAGGAAAACCTGCAAAATCAGCAGAGTATCAAATACTTGTTCTCCCCACTGTATATATATTTTTAAATATATTATCCTTCTTTATTGTTTTCCCCTAACCTTGCCACCCCTCCCCTAATTGGAGTAAACTAATGGACAACAATACTTAGATCAACACTCCTACACTGAGACACTTAATGAATAAAGGCCCTGATGTAACAACCAAAACACAGGTCAAAACATAACAAAAGTAAAGGATACTGTAAGTCTTACCCTCAAATATATGATATATGACTAAAAACATATAACAAAATCAATATTTCAAGATATCGTCAAGCTTACTTACAGAGTGAAGTGAAGGAGAGAGGTCTTGTACAGTGAGTCAACTTACTGTCAGTTAGTGTGAATTCTGTGGTTGATACATGCATGATGACCATCAGAAAAGGGATGTTACTGTATTTCAATAGAAATTACGCAACAGTCTGCATATCTATTTGCCTTTCTTCATTTGAGGAGTGGGCCTACATCTTTAAAATAAGCTAAATGTGTCACATTTCAAATGTGATATTTTGACTACACAGATAACTATTTAAACAATGTGTTGACTATAGAGGGCTTGGTGCGGTTGCTAGGTGATTTGTGACGCAACTGCAAGCCCCTCTATACTATTTAAACGTTAACAATTTCTTAGAATGTGTTGCCTTGCCCTTCTGAGTTCTGTATATACAGGTCAAAGTTCCATGATGTCATTCAATTAGAACCCATTCAATTTAAACACTCATGACCATCACTCCTCATCAGCTGCATCAAAGTACTACTGAAGGTTCCAGTGTTCTAGACTAGAGCTCCCCCTACTGCATCTCAACATTACTGCAGCCTCCTAATAATAATGTCCTCTATAATGTTGGGCTAATAACAACATAACAAACTGGAAATGAATCAGGTAGAATGGTGAAACACAACACTGTCTACCTGACAAATCACATTTAAGCACACACACTGAGGTCTGTTGTAGTACAATATGCCACTGTTATATTCTGTTACACTGTTGGACTTTGTGTAAAGTAGAGGAGGCTGGTGGCCAAATATATAGGAGGACAGGCTCATTGTAATGTTGGCAGGAATAGAATGAATGCATACCGTTCCATTCATTCCACTCCAGCCATTAAAATGAGCCCGTCCTCCTATATCTCTGCCCACCAGCCTCCTCTGTTGTAGAGTACCGGTAATAGCCTTAGCTGGCAGAGGCTTCAGTATCATAATCATCACCATAGTGATGCTGTATTGACTGTAGAGTCTAATGTAGCCTGTTATCCATATATAGTCTAATGTAGCCTGTTATCCATATAGTCTAATGTAGCCTGTTATCCATATATAGTCTAATGTAGCCTGTTGTCCATATATAGTCTAATGTAGCCTGTTATCCATATATAGTCTAATGTAGCCTGTTATCCATATAGTCTAATGTAGCCTGTTATCTATATATAGTCTAATGTAGCCTGTTATCCATATATAGTCTAATGTAGCCTGTTATCCATATATAGTCTAATGTAGCCTGTTATCTATATATAGTCTAATGTAGCCTGTTATCCATATATAGTCTAATGTAGCCTGTTGTCCATCTATTGTCAAATGTAGCCTGTTATCTATATATAGTCTAATGTAGCCTGTTATCCATATATTGTCTAATGTAGCCTGTTATCTATATGTAGTCTAATGTAGCCTGTTATCCATATATAGTCTAATGTAGCCTGTTATCCATCTATTGTCAAATGTAGCCTGTTTTCATATATATTACAATGTAGCTTGTTGTCCATATATAGTCTAATGTTGCCTGCTATCCATATATAGTCTAATGTAGCCTGTTATCCATATATAGTCTAATGTAGCCTGTTGTCCATCTATTGTCAAATGTAGCCTGTTATCTATATATAGTCTAATGTAGCCTGTTATCCATATATTGTCTAATGTAGCCTGTTATCTATATATAGTCTAATGTAGCCTGTTATCCATATATAGTATAATGTAGCCTGTTATCCATATAGTCTAATGTAGCCTGTTATCTATATATAGTCTAATGTAGCCTGTTATCCATATATAGTCTAATGTAGCCTGTTGTCCATCTATTGTCAAATATAGCCTGTTATCTATATATAGTCTAATGTAGCCTATTATCCATATATTGTCTAATGTAGCCTGTTATCTATATGTAGTCTAATGTAGCCTGTTATCCATATATAGTCTAATGTAGCCTGTTATCCATATATAGTCTAATGTAGCCTGTTATCCATATATAGTCTAATGTAGCCTGTTGTCCATCTATTGTCAAATGTAGCCTGTTATCTATATATAGTCTAATGTAGCCTGTTATCCATATATTGTCTAATGTAGCCTGTTATCTATATGTAGTCTAATGTAGCCTGTTATCCATATATAGTCTAATGTAGCCTGTTATCCATCTATTGTCAAATGTAGCCTGTTTTCATATATATTACAATGTAGATTGTTGTCCATATATAGTCTAATGTAGCCTGCTATCCATATATAGTCTAATGTAGCCTGTTATCCATATATAGTCTAATGTAGCCTGTTGTCCATCTATTGTCAAATGTAGCCTGTTATCTATATATAGTCTAATGTAGCCTGTTATCCATATATTGTCTAATGTAGCCTGTTATCCATATATAGTCTAATGTAGCCCGTTATCCATATATTGTCTAATGTAGCCTGTTATCTATATATAGTTGTAAGTCGTTTTGGATAATAGCGTCTGCTAAATGACGTAAATGTAAATGTCGTCTAATGTAGCCTGTTATCAAATAAATCCACTGTTTCACAAAAACAATTTAAATACTTTACTTGAATCCACAAATCACATATATTTTTTTAAAGGATCCAAACATGTCAAAGGTCCCTGTATTCATAGCACTCAAGGGTACCGAAATTACCTCCTTCTCGAAACAGCTAGGCTGCCCACGACAGCTGAAACAGAGCAGTACCTAGCCAAATGCTTTGCCCTAGTTTTTGTCAGGCCCACAATCTGGAGGCCAAGCACTGCAAGCCTGTTTGAGCGGCCGAGACTGACAAATATCAGCACCACCAGCTAGCACCTCCACCCGAGGCTGTCCATCTGTGCCACGAGGGGCTGGTATTTAAGCAGCTTCTCTGCAAAGGCCTGCTCCATGTAGCCGTCAAATGAGAAGCCCACTTCCAAAATCAGCACCTCCCCCTGGCCCCCCACACATCAACAATATCTGGCGTATTTGGCACACAGGAAAACACATCATCATCAACCTCAAACCAGCTTCCCTTACACAAGAATGTTTATGCATGTGTGCTGTTGATGAGACTACTTGTCTCACCTCGCTGGCTATCAGGTCAACAAGGCGGTCATGTCTAACAATGTACAAATCCCCGCACACACACACACACACACACACACACACACACACACACACATGGGCGCACACACACACACACACACTGCAGTGTTACAAAGTTTGTTTTATGTATTTTTCACCCTGGTTAATCATCTCATCCCTATGTAGATCAACACTCCTACACTGAGACACTTTATGAATACTGGCCCTGATGTAACAACCAAAACATAGCTCAAAACATAACAAAAAGTAAAATGATACATTACCGTCAAGTATATGACTTATGGCTAAAAACAAATAACCAAAAACTATATTTCAAGATATTGTCAAATGTACTTACAGCTTGAAGTGAAGGGGAGAGGTCTTGTACAGTGTGTCAACTAACTGGCAGTGTGTGGGAACTGCTAGTAAGTGTCAGTTCTGTGGTTGACACATATTTAAAGTAGTCAGGGCACAAGTAGCTGATGCAGAACTGTCCTCTCCTTCCTCTATAAGACATTAACATGCATGAGGACCAGAACATCATGTCAGAAAATGGAGGTTACTGTATTAGAGTGAGCCCTACATTTCTAAAATGGACAAAATGTCCCCCATTTCCACTTTTCTTTAATACAGAACCATGTTAACCCCCTAAGGTTGATGTCCATGACCCACTGAAATCAAATTAGCATAATCCAAAAATTGCCATACAAAATTGTCAGTTTATGGTAGAGATATCTGTTTTTTTGCCTTTAATGCGTCTCAATCCACCGCGTCCACCTATTTCGCACTTCCACATCTGTGGTGAAAGGTGACAGAGCTAGAGCGGTGTTTGTCAGACCATGAGACATCCCGAAAATTGGTCTTCTCATAACATTTTGCACTACGACCCCCTCAAGCGTCTTGGGACTCGTCTGAAGTCGGTACAGTCGATCTGTAGCATCCAAACAATTTGGTCTACACAATAATGTGTGGAAAGATGAGACTCTCACGAACATGTCTGTTGTTTTGCTCTAGGACGCCCACAGGCCACACAAGACAAAATTATGGAAGTATATACTGTTCAGTGCCAAAAATACAATTGAACCAATAGCATAGTCACAAAAGTATAATGGAACCATAATTATAGTCACAAAAGTACAATGGAACCAATAACATAGTCCCAAAAGTACAATACAATCAATAGCATAGTCACAAAAGTACAATGGAACCAATACAAATAGCGTTTTACAGCCCTCTAACCAATTGTACTATTATGTGTGTTTTTCCGCGTTATTTGTAATTTATTTTGTACATAATGTTTCTGCCATCGTCTCTTATAACCAAAGAGAGCTTCTGGATATCAGGACAGCGATTACTCACCTCGCATTGGACGAAGATTTTTTCTTCAACGAGGCGTTCGCGAAGGATATCCTACAGACACCCGACAAGGCCCAGATCCCCGTCATTCGCGTGAGGAAGAGACGGAGATATCGCGGACGCAGATCCGGGTGCCTTGTAAGGATCCGACGGCGAGCGAGTAAACTGCCTCTCCCATCAATCCTATTAGCCAACGTTCAATCTTTTGAGAATAAAATTGACGATTTAAGATTACGGTTATCCTACCAACGGGACATTAAAAACTGTAATATCTTATGTTTCACGGAGTCGTGGCTGAACGACAACAATGATAACATTCAGCTAGCAGGCTATACGCTACATCGGCAGGACAGAACGTCTGACTCTGGTAAGACAAGGGGTGGCGGTCTCTGTATATTTGTAAACAACAGCTGGTGCACAAAATCAAATACTGAGGAAGTCTCGAGGTTTTGCTCGCCTGAGGTAGAGTATCTTATGATAAGCTGTAGACCACACTATTTACCAAGAGAGTTTTCATCTATATTTTTCATAGCTGTCTATTTACCACCACAAACCAATGCTGGCATTAAGATTGCACTGAATGAGTTGTAAAAGGCCATTAATCAACAGGAAAACGCTCATCCAGATGCAGCGCTCCTAGTAGCCGGGGACTTTAATGCAGGGAAACTTAAATCCGTTCTACCTAATTTCTACCAGCATGTTAAATGTGCAACCAGAGGGAAAAAAACTCTAGACCACCTTTACTCCACACACAGAGACGCATACAAAGCTCTCCCTCGCCCTCCATTTGGCAAATCTGACCATAACTCTATCCTCCTGATTCCTGCTTATAAGCAAAAACTGAAGCAGGAAGCACCAGTGATTCGGTTAATAAAAAGTGGTCAGATGACGCAGATGCTAAGCTACAGGACTGTTTTGCTAGCACAGACTGGAACATGTTCCGGGATTCTTCAGACAGCATTGAGGAGTACACCACATCAGTCACTGGCTTCATCAATAAGTGCATCGATGATGTCGTCCCCCACAGTGACCGTACGTACATACCCCAACCAGAAGCCATGGATTACAGGAAACATCCGCACTGAGCTAAAGGGTAGAGCTGCCGCTTTCAAGGAACGGGACTCTAACCCGGACGCTTATAAGAAATCCCGCTATGACCTCCGACGAACCATCAAACAGGCAAAGAGTCAATACAGGTCTAAGATTGAATCATACTACACTGGCTCTGACGCTCGTCGGATGTGGCAGGGCTTGAAAACTATTACAGACTACAAAGGGAAGCACAGCCGCGAGCTGCCCAGTGACACAAGCCTACCAGACGAGCTAAACCACTTCTATGCTCGCTTCGAGGCAAGCAACACTGAAGCATGCATGAGAGCACCAGCTGTTCCGGACGACTATGTGATCACGCTCTCCGTAGCCGATGTGAGTAAGACTTTTAAGCAGGTCAACATTCACAAGGCCGCAGGGCCAGACGGATTACCAGGACGTGTACTCCGAGCATGTGCTGACCAACTGGCAAGTGTCTTCACTGACATTTTCAACATGTCCCTGACTGAGTCTGTAATACCAACATGTTTCAAGCAGACCACCATAGTCCCCATGCCCAAGAACTCTAAGATAACCTGCCTAAATGACTACCGACCCGTAGCACTGACGTCTGTAGCCATGAAGTGCTTTGAAAGACTGGTCATGGCTCACATCAACAGCATAATCCCAGAAACCCTAGACCCACTCCAATTTGCATACCGCCCCAACAGATCCACAGATGATGCAATCTCTATCGCACTCCACACTGCCCTTTCCCACCTGGACAAGATTAACACCTACGTGAGAATGCTATTCATTGACTACAGCTCAGCCCATAGTGCCCTCTAAGCTCATCACTAAGCTAAGGATCCTGGGACTAAACACCTCCCTCTGCAACTGGATCCTGGACTTCCTGACGGGCCGCCCCCAGGTGGTAAGGGTAGGTAACAACACATCTGCCACACTGATCCTCAACACGGGGGCCCCCTCAGGGGTGCGTGCTCAGTCCCCTCCTGTACTCTCTGTTCACCCATGACTGCATGGCCAGGCACGACTCCAACACCATCATTAAGTTTGCCGACGACACAACAGTGGTAGGCCTGATCACCGACAACGATGAGACAGCCTATAGGGAGGAGGTCAGAGATCTGGCCGTGTGGTGCCAGGACAACAACCTCTCCCTCAACGTGACCAAGACAAAGGAGATGATTGTGGACTACAGGAAAAAAAAGAGGACTGATCACGCCCCCATTCTCATCGACGGGGCTGTAGTGGAACAGGTTGAGAGCTTCAAGTTCCTTGGTGTCCACATCACCAACGAACTATCATGGTCCAAACACACCAAGACAGTCGTGAAGAGGGCACGACAAAGCCTATTCCCCCTCAGGAGACTAAAAAGATTTGGCATGGGTCCTCAGATCCTCAAAAAATTCTACAGCTGCACCATCGAGAGCATCCTGACTGGTTGCATCACCGCCTGGTATGGCAACTGCTTGGCCTCTGACCGCAAGGCACTACAGAGGGTAGTGCGTACGGCCCAGTACATCACTGGGGCAAAGCTCCCTGCCATCCAGGACCTCTATACCAGGCGGTGTCAGAGGAAGGCCCTCAAAATTGTCAAAGACTCCAGCCACCCTAGTCATAGACTGTTCTCTCTGCTACCGCACGGCAAGCGGTACCGGAGTGCCAAGTCTAGGTCCAAAAGACTTCTCAACAGCTTCTACCCCCAAGCCATAAGACTCCTGAACAGCTAATCATGGCTACCCGGACTATTTGCACTGCCCCCCCACCCCATCCTTTTTACGCTGCTGCTACTCTGTTAAGTATTTATGCATAGTCACTTTAACTCTACCCACATGTACATATTACCTCAACTACCTCAACTAGCCGGTGCCCCCCGCACATTGACTCTGCAACGGTACCCCCTGTATATATAGCCTCCCTACTGTCACTTTATTTTACTGTATATATAGCCTCCCTACTGTCACTTTATTTTACTTCTGCTCTTTTTTTCTCAACACTTTTTTTGTTGTTGTTTTATTCTTACTTTTTTTTATTTATTTTTTTAATTTTTTAATAAATGCACTGTTGGTTAAGGGCTGTAAGTAAGCATTTCACTGTAATGTCTGCACCTGTTGTATTCGGCGCATGTGACCAATAAAATTTGATTTGATTTGATTTGGGAATAGCACAGTCACAAAAGTACAAACTAAATAATTGAATGCACATCTCACATAGTTGAAGGCATTTTGACAGCATTATGTTTCATCCCATCACTCACCTGGAGCCTCTCCAAGGCGAGAGCGGCCATGTTGGCATTCTTGAAGTTGATGAAGGCACAGAATCTCTCATGTAGAACACTGATACTCTCTATCTCCCCACATCTGCAGTACAGAACATAGAATTAGAATGTAGAACTCTGATACTCTCTATTTCCCCACATTTACAGTACAGAACATAGAATTAGAATGTAAAATAATGATGATTCCCTTTCCATAAATGTCATTGGATTAGAATGGTGGACCGGCGGCCATTTTGTGTTAACCATTTCAAGTGTTAATGTTATGTTACTTGATGGTTATCACACCACATCATGTAAGAAACAAAGAAAGTCACAGCAAGAGAAGCCTAAGCAGTGAACGTGGAGATAGATATATATAGAAATAGAGTTGTAGATACAGAACTAAAACAGATAGAAATGGGGCATGGTGTTCGTATGTTTTGAAGAGGTCCCATATGTGTTTCTCAGTGAGGTCCACGGTAACGTTCCCCACCCAGAGAGAGGGACAGGGGGACCTGAGGACGAGAGGAGAGGAGGGATGGGACTATGGTCAGAACACATCCATTAAGATGTTAAAATGACACCAATTGCACTGGTGTTATCCAGACCTGGGTTCAAATAGTATTTTAAATCGTTCAAATATTTTGAGCGTTTGCTTGAGCCTGCCTGGAGTGCCAGATTTATGTTTTTTGCACTTTTGGGACTGTCCCGTTAGTTCCATTGTGCCAAACAAGCTCAATCTTTAAGTACAGCTAGTTCAAGTATAAGAAATACACTATTTACACCCAGGTGTGGTTCCCACCCCTTCTGCCATTGTAGCCTTGTACAAGGCAAATAAACGGCTAAATTGCTAATGCTACCTGGGTAATGCTCTGAGGCTTACCCAGTGTTCCCAGACTGTTGCGTACATAGCGTGTCAGGGGGGTTGGGTGCTATGAGAGTAGTAATACTCATTTCTGTTGTACTGATAAATAAAGAGCTATTCGAAGGGACTTTCATTTGGAAAATTCCTTGTGGATGATGTTGAATACATGTGCTATGACAGTTGTGGTGAATGATACTGCAACACTAATGAAGGGGTTATGACTGGTTTCATAAAGGTGTAATGTCTACCCCCTTCATATGATGTGGTCCTGAGGGAATATGTGACATTATTTTATCACGTTATCATCATGGCTGACCAAGGGCCTGTTGATGAGAACCATTATTATGAATGTTTGATTGCTGCATGCTATTTAGACAAGTCATTTATGTCAATCACCAGTAATACATAAAATATGCCTATGGTACACATTTCAGACTGATTAACTGAATAAGGAAAATGTGTTTGACAGTTTGACGTCTCAATGTGTTACTCAACGGTGTTGGTTTTGAAGAAGACAGCAAGAACAACCACAGGAAGAGAGGTTTCTTGTGTTGCAATCTTACCCTTTGCCGCCTGTGCCTTCACCAAACTCTGTCAAAACTGTTGTAACTGCAGGCTTACTCCGAATGTATGAAAATAGATCCATTTTGATCCAATAATGATCAACTAATGATCAAATGTTAACTGTCATTTTCTTGTTAAAACTCTGGATAAAATTGGACCATCCTTCAGACTCAGTCAAAATGGTATAGCCATGTGTCTCATGCCGGGTACATAATGGTACATAAAAACATTGATTTGGGTAATGTATTACATGAACGATTGAAGTTATATGTTATTCTTTAAAAAAAGTTTTGCTCACCTGACAACATAATAACCACCGGAAAACGTATTACAGTGAACAAAAATATAAATGTCCCATGTTTCATGAGCTGAAATAAAAGATCCAAGAAATTTCCCATACGCACAAAAAGCTTATTTCGCTGAAATGTTGTGCCCAAATTTCTTTACGCATCTGGTGAACAGGTCAGGGTTCCATAGGCACAGGCAGAACAGCAAAAAACAACACAGATCCTGATATCACAGCTAAAACACAGGCCCTGATATCACAGCTAAAACACAGATCCTGATATCACAGCTAAAACACAGGCACTGATATCACAGCTAAAACACAGGCCCTGATATCACAGCTAAAACACAGGCCCTCATATCACAGCTAAAACACAGGCCCTGATGGACATTCAGAGACTTGTCCCGAAGCCACTCCTGTGTTGTGTTGGCTTTGTGCTTAGGGTCATTGTCCTGTTGGAAGAGGGAAAGATGAACCTTCGCCACAGTCTGAGGTCCTGAGCGCTCTGGAGCGGGTGTTCATCAAGAATCTCTCTGTACTTTGCTCCGTTCATCTTTCCCTCAATCCTGCCTAGTCTCCCTGTCCCTGCCGCTGAAAAACATGCCCACACCATGATGCTGCCACCACCATGCTTCACCGTAGGGATGGTGCCAGGTTTCCTCCAGACGTGACGCTTGGCATTCAGGCCAAAGAGTTCAATCTTGGTTTCATCAGACCAGAGAATCTTATTTCTCATGATCTGAGAGTCTTTCGGTGCCTTTTGGCAAACTCCAAGCGGGCTGTCATGTGCCTTTTACTGAGGAGTGGCTTCCGTCTGGCCACTCTACCATAAAGGCCTGATTGGTTGAGTGCTGCAGAGATGGTTGTCCTTCTGGAAGGTTCTCCCATCTCCACAGAGGAACTCTGGAGGTCTGTCAGAATGACCATCCGGTTCTTGGTAATCCATTTTAGAATAAGGCAATAACGTAACAAAATGTGGAAAAAGTCAAGGGGTCTGAATATTTTCCGAATGCACTGTAACAGCTAAATCACAGGCCCTGATATAAGAGCTAAAATACAGCTAAAAAAAACCTAAATGTTAAAGGATACATTAATAATACTATAATAATAATATGCCATTTAGCAGACGCTTTTATCCAAAGCGACTTACAGTCATGCGTGCATACATTTTTGTGTATGGGTGGTCCCGGGGATCGAACCCACTACCTTGGCGTTACAAGCGCCGTGCTCTACCAGTTGAGCTACAGAGGACCACATTAAGACATACCCTCAAGTACATGATGAATGGGATTTTATGTCCTGTGTTCTGTCTGTGCTGTGTGTCAGAGGGGTGACACCCCCAACACCCCCATTCTATCCAAGTCTCCTGTTCCCTTTTAAAGTAGGTACACGATCCCTCCTCGTCTTCCTCAATCTTAATATTCATTATTCTGTTCTTCATCCTCCTCTTCCTCCCTCTGTAAGGGTGGTCAGAGTTGTCAGGGTGGTTGGAGAGAGAGAGCGAGAGAGAGAGAGAGAGAGAGAGAGAGAGAGAGAGAGAGAGAGAGAGAGAGAGAGAGAGAGAGAGAGAGACAACAACAACAACACAACTAGACCCAACCAAATCATGAGAAAACAAAAAGATAATTACTTGACACATTGGAAAGATCAAACAAAAAAACAGAGCAAACTAGAATGCTATTTGGCCCTAAACAGAGAGTACACAGTGGCAGAATACCTGACCACTGTGACTGACCCAAACTTAAGGAAAGCTTTGACTATGTACAGACTCAGTGAGCATAGCCTTGCTATTGAGAAAGGCCGCCGTAGGCAGACCTGGCTCTCAAAAGAAGACAGGCTATGTGCACACTGCCCACAAAATGAGGTGGAAACTGAGCTGCACTTCCTAACCTCCTGCCAAATGTATGACGATATTAGAGACACATATTTCCCTCAGATTACAGCGATCCACAAAGAATTCGAAAACAAACCCAATTTTGATAAACTCCCTTATCTACTGGGTGAAAGACCACAGTGTGCCATCACAGCTGCAAGATTTGTGACCTGTTGCCACAAGAAAAGGGCAACCAGTGAAGAACAAACACCATTGTAAATACAACCCATATTTATGTTTATTTATTTTCCCATTTGTACTTTAACTATTTGCACATTGTTACAACACTGTATATATACATAATATGACATTTGAAATGTCTTTATTCTTTTTAAACTTCTGAGTGTAATGTTTACTGTTAATATTTATTGTTTATTTCACTTTTGTATACTATTTACTTCACTTGCTTTGGCAATGTTAACACACGTTTCCCATGCCAATAAAGCCCTTAAATTGAAATTGAATTGAGAGAGAGAGAGAGAGAGAGAGAGAGAGAGAGAGAGAGAGAGAGAGAGAGAGAGAGAGAGAGAGAGAGAGAGAGAGAGAGAGAGGGGGGGGGGGGGGGGGGGGGGAAAAGGGGGAGAGAGAAACTTGAAAGTGAAAGTGCTCAATGGTGCTGCCCATGCTAATACTGGCTTATGGGCACTAGAGTCCTCTATCTATCTCTATAGAGGACAAATGAAAACACCTGCCCCCGCATGCCTGTGCTCCCGCCTGCACAATCCGGCATTTGTCTGTCATTTTCTCTGTGTCAAAAGTTATGATATGAGTTCATTGGTAAAACCTCAGAATAACTCATTATTAACTCATTATAAATGCTTATATATGTTTATAAATGATAGTGGATGTTTTGACAGACATATGGACGTCCTTACCCTGAGGAGGCGTACTGGGAGGCTGAGGAAGTGTTGAGGCCTATAGGGTTGGTCCTCTGAGGAGAGGGAGGGGTTCTCTGCATCCAGCGGTCTGGGTACCTGATCACCAGCCTGATGCTCTCCAGCTCCCCCCTGGACAGGAGGACAAACAGCAGGCAGAGTCCAAATACATACATTTACAGTTACATTTTAGTCATTTAGCAGACGCTCTTATCCAGAGCGACTTACAGTTAGTGAGTGCATACATTTTCATACAATGGAACCAATAGTTTTGTCCTAAAAGTACAATGGAAATCAATAGCATTGTCCCAAAAGTACAATGGAACCAATAGCATAGTCCCAAAAGTACAATGGAAACAATAGCGTTGTCCTAAAAGTACAATGGAACCAATAGCATAGTCCTAAAAGGTAGTGCAGCCTGTCTATACTATGTCCCCTGTGGTGGGGTCTGGTAGTGCAGCCTGTCTATACTATGCCCCCCGTGGTGGGGTCTGGTAGTGCAGCCTGTCTATACTATGTCCCCTGTGGTGGGGTCTGGTAGTGTAGCCTGTCTATACTATGCCCCCCGTGGTGGGGTCTGGTAGTGCAGCCTGTCTATACTATGCCCCCCGTGGTGGGGTTTGGTAGTGCAGCCTGTTTATACTATCCACCCTGTGGTGGGATCTGGTAGTGCAGCCTGTCTATACTATGTCCCCTGTGGTGGGGTCTGGTAGTGCAGCCTGTCTATACTATGTCCCCTGTGGTGGGGTCTGGTAGTGCAGCCTGTCTATACTATGCCCAGATCCTACAGGGGAGGGAGGGAGAGAGCGGAGTTGTCAAACGTGATGGAGAGGTCTTTGAGCAGGCAGGCCTTCCCCGGGAAGAAGAGCAGCTCCGTCTTGTCGAGGTTGAGCTTGAGGTGGTGGGCCGACATCCAAGCTGAGATATCTGCCAGGCAGGCAGAGATGCGTGTCGACACCTGGGTGTCAGATGGGGGGGAAGGAGAAAAGTAGTTGAGTGTCATCTGCATAGTAATGATAGTAGAGACTATGTGAAGATATGACGGAGCCCAGTGACTTGGTGTATAGAGAGAAGAGGAGAGGGCCTTGAACCGAGCCCTCAGGGACATGTAGTGTAGTGATGGCCGAGTTGACTCATAACCCGCAGTCCCCGCGGTTATATCCGGTTATATCCACGGGGCGGACGGGTTTAGGGTCATAAAATATTGTGTGGCTGAAGGGCAGGTTGGTGGTGGGCGGGTTGAATAAAGAGAAACAACACCTTAAAAAATCCATAAATGTATAATTGTTGTGCAATTTATACAGGCTACATTGAGGTTTTTCTTTCATTATTTGAGGCTGGTATTAGTGCATAAGCCTGAACTTATGAATCACGCGTCACTATCTGGTAGTCCGACGGATCGAAACTGGGTTTGGCGGATGCCAGGAGAATGCTACCTTCCCCAATGCATAGTGCCAACTGTAACGTTTGGTGGAGGAAGAATATTGGTCTGGGGCTGTTTTTCATGATTCGGGTTAGGCCCCTTAGTTCCAGTGAAGGGAAATCTTAACGCTACAGCATACAATGACATTCTAGACGATTCTGTGCTTCCAACTTTGTGGCAACAGTTTGGGGAAGGCCCTTTCCTGTTTCAGCATGACAATGCCCCTGTGCACAAAGCGAGGTCCATACAGAAATGGTTTGTCGAGATCGGTGTGGAAGAACTTGACTAGCCTGCACAGAGCCCTGACCTCAATATGGAGTTGGTCCCCCCCTTTGATTTTTGAATGAGATTTTCGAAGAGCAGGTGTCCACATACCTTTGGTCATTCTTCTTATCTCTATGGTACGTCACATGACCTTTGTAGTCTGGGTCATCAATCAGACTCACAGGATTCCACATATTATTTTTAGTGAACCAGAAGGTTGTTGTGACTGTACCACTGGGATATGTGTAAGAGCAGGACAGCTCCACTGTTGACCCCTTCAAGGCACAGATACTCTGAGGGGTGTAAGTCACACTCCAGCCATTCTGACCCAGTACCACTGAAACACAGTCATACGTCAAAAGGACATTAAAGTCAGCTCAAACATGTAATGCTGCAACAGTGCTGCTGACACAATCACACTTGTTTTGCTGTTCATTCACAAGCACTTTGTCCTACACTGAGCTGTGTTCAGATTGAAACCACAAACACCTTTAACGTGTGAGGTGTGAAGAACAGCTCTAAATATAAACAAGGAAGTGAACAATGCACATCAGACGAACATTCAGAAACACTCTATGCTGAATTGTTTAATAGTATTTTATAAATGTCTATAGATTGAATAAAAAATATGTGAAGTGTATTACTAAAAAGATAAGAATGAGACCATACCTGCTACAGACCAGAGAAAGACCACCAACACACTTCCTGATGTTCTCAAGGTTGTATCTCCCACCCTGCTGTCTTAGACACATAAAGGTAGACAATTAAAGCACACGTTTTAACTGGTGTGAATAACGTGATATGTACATTTAGGGGTGAACAATTGCTTATTGTATAGATATGTTGTACCATAAAACACGTTTCCCCTGATTGTTTTAAACGTGTTTCATACCATCTAGGGACCATAACTATAACATTGAGACCTGGAGGTTTGTATCTGGAATTGTTTGTTGATTAAAAAAATACAAATACAAAGTGTGTACTGAAAATGGGTTCTCATGACGTGTGTACTGAAACTATACTATGTAAAACTATATGACCACATTGTGTTATTATAGCCTTTATTTGCCTTTTTCATTTATGATTATGGCGAAGACGGAGCTGGGGGCAATTCATAATCGTCTGATTTTAACTTGAATACCTACGTTGTGTACTTTATAGCCAGACAGTAAACGGGGCACTTGCCTGAACAGATGATCCTGTGTGTGTGTATCAGTCCTGCAAAGGAGCGACAGTCAAGAATAGAGGAGTTACATATGGTCCACACTTTGATTGACACTTCACACACACAAATAGTTCCCGCAAAACACCAGTCTCAATGTCAACAGTGAAGAGGCGACTCCGGGATGCTGACCTAGTCAGAGTTGCAAAGAAAAAGTTCATTGTTCTTTTGCCCATCTTAATATTTTATTTTTATTGGCCAGTCTGAGATATGTATTTTTCTTTGCAACTCTGCCTAGGTCAGCATCCCGGAGTCGCCTCTTGTGAGGCATCTGTTTCTCAAACTAGACACTCATGTATTTGTCCTCTTGCTCAGTTGTGCACCGAAGCCTCCCATTTCTCAGAACAAGAATAGACTGACGAGTTTCAGAAGAAAGTTCTTTGTTTCTGGCCATTTTGAGCCTGTAATCGAACCCACAATTGCTGATGCACCACATACTCAACTAGTCTCAAGAAGGCCAGTTTTATTGCTTCTTTAATCAGCACAACAGTATTCAGCTGTGCTAATATAATTGCAAAAGGGTTTTCTAATGATCAATTAGCCATTTAAAATGATAAACTTGGATTAGCAAACACAACGTGCCATTGCAACACAGGACTGATGGTAGCTGATAATGGGCCTCTGTACGCCTATGTAGATCTTCCATTAAAAATCAGCCATTTCCAGCTACAATAGCCATTTAAAACATTAACAATGTCTACACTGTATTTCTGATCAATTTGATGTTATTTTAATGGACAAAAAAATTGCTTTTCTTTCGAAACCAAGGAAATGTATAAGTGACCCCAAACTTTTGAACAGTAGTGTACATTCAGTAAGCTTGCTCTGATTTGTAATCCTGAGGGTCCCAGAGATCAAATGTAGCATAGTTTTGTTTGATAAAATCAATTTTTATATTCAAATGTAGGAACTGGGTTCAACAGTTTGACCCCCTGCTGTCTCTGGCTAGATGTGTGAAGGTTAGTGTATTTTCTGTAGGGAAGCTAATGATCAATCATGTATGACATTCCTGGGAGTGTGTAAACATATATTTTTTATTACCATAGCATTTTTGTATGTTCTCTATAGTTATGTACTTGAAAATGTACAAATTGACCAATTCGGAACATTTGGGAAAACTCTTAGCGAAATATTGTGTTGTAATGTAATTCTTCACTGGATCAATCTGAAACTTTGCACCTAGATTCCTACATCACTGTCTGGCCTTTCTCTTGCATTTCAAAGATGATGCAAAAAAAAAAAAACATTTCTAATGTGTTATCTTCTCCTCCATTCATTTCAAATTTCCACAAATGTCAAAGTGTTTCTTTTCAAATGGTATCAAGTATATGCATGTCCTTGCTTCAGGTCCTGAGCTACAGGCAGTTAGATTTGGGTATGTCATTTTCTGCGAAAATTGAAAAAAAGTGTCCGATCCTTTTAAACGAGGGTCGTTTCAGTGAATAGAAATAATAATTCTGAGGTTAATGAGTCAACTCAGTTAACACTGCCTCTGTGTGTGTGTAATCAACTCGTCATCAATATTTGATTATTTGAATCAGCTGTGTAGTGCTAGGGCAAAAACCAAAATGTGCATCCTTTGGGGACCCTAGGATCGAGTTTAGGAAACGCTAGCCTAGCCACTCATGGTTATGTGGTATAATGGCGCCATCATGTGTCCAATATGCAGAAATACAAGACACTTTGATCTTATTTACAACATGATGCTTAAACTGTATTGACACTGAACCACAATGTAAAAAACTGCAAATGGTTAAATGTATGTAATGTACTGATGAATTTATAAAAAACAAGCAATATAATGACACTGAACAATATAGTATTAGGTAATATAACATATAAAATGCTGAATTATGTCTGACAGCAATACAAAGTAAATCATCATTAACCACATCAGGAGCAACTTGGCCCAAGAGCTAAAAAGATTAAAAAGCTGTTGATGTCATAAAAAATCCCATAGAAAAAGATCAGAAATATAATCTTAAACTATAGATTGGTTCACAAGAAAAGTAGGCTATTTATATCATCAAAAATATGGAAATGGTAAAATCCCATTGAAAAAAAGCAGAAACATAACCCATCCCATTTATCATCAATATACATAATTATTATTATAAGAAAAACACAAATCTATTCCAGCATTTACTCAAAAGTTAAAGTTCATGGTCTGGAAAACGTTCTAGATATGATAGCAAGAGAATAGAGGTGTAAGGCCTAGCTTTGGCTTGGAACCGTAGCTCTTCAGTCCAGGATCTGTGGTGGTTCTCTTCAGTCCAGATTCTGTTGTGGTTCTCTTCAGTCCAGATTCTGTGGTGGTTCTCTTCAGTCCAGGTTGTGTGGTGGTTCTCTTCAGTCCAGGTTGTGTGGTGGTTGTCTTCAATGGGAGAGTCCCCTCACATTTTGAAAGAAGACATACTGAATTAGCATTCCCTCTAACATTTTTATGGACACACACACACACACACACACACACACACACACACACACACACACACACACACACACACACACACACACACACACACACACACACACACACACACGTGCTGCCAGGGTGTCGTACTCTGGTGACCTGGTCTTCATGTTCAGAGCTGTGTACGTGTCACTGTTAGAGTCAGGATGGACACTCTGAGAGAGAGAGAGAGAGAGAGAGAGAGAGATATATAAATATATATATATATATATATATATATATAGAGAGAGAGAGAGAGAGAGAGAGAGAGAGAGAGAGAGAGAGAGAGAGAGGTAACAGTGAAAATGGTATGAAAGAGACTGTCGTGACACAGTAAATGAATGTTGGCAGGTGTGAAGGTGGAGGTGTAACTCAGGTTTTTCCAAACTTGGGGCTGGGCCACACCCTTGGTGCACGTTTAGTTTTTTGCCCTAGCACTAACAGCTGATTCAAATAATAAAAGCTTGACGATGAGGGGGGGGCATGACTGCTTTTGGGAAATCCTGGTGTAACTGATGGAATCACCTGTGTGTCTCCTGTGTCTCCTGTGGCATCACTTCCTCCTCTGAATCTCCTGTAAAAGAGATCAAGAGGAACAGAGTGAGTTTTGCTCTCTACTGACCTCTACTGGAAGTTAATATAATAATATGCCATTTAGCATGGGTGGTCGAACCCACTACCCTGGCGTTACAAGCGCCATGCTCTACCATGAATGAATGAATGAATGAATTAAGTTAATAACAAATCAGAGTGCTAAGGTACAATAATCATAAAAATATGAATTTTTACTTACCTGAGCCACATGAAGCCAGAGAGACAGAGGGTGAGAACCAGAACAACAACTATGATTCCTACAGCTGCAGTCATAAATGAGGTTTGTTTCCCTATAATAAAATATGGATGATGTGAGTACATGGCATGATATAATAAACTAAAAATGAATGTAAATCCAGGACATTAATGCAATACTTTTAAGAGATCTTATAACACAATGTATAGTTATAAACTAAGGAGTAATAACACAAAGTATAATGATTCAGATTAGATTAAAACATTTTTATATTGAAGTTTTGAAGATGAAACTTGACCTGCTACAATGATCATCAGAGCTGTAGAGTTACTAGATGCTATTGTATTCTCAGCCTCACAGTAGTATTCTCCACTGTCCTCAGAGCTGATGTTAGTGATGCTGTAAATCTGTCCTGATGCTTTTGGCGAGGTTACGTTCTTCTTGTACCAGGTGTATTCATACACAGGTGGGTTGGCATCACTGCTGCAGGTCAGAGTCACTGAACTGGCCTCTACTATTTCACCAGAGGGACTGACTGACACTGAGGTGTTCTTTGGGCCATCTGGTGAACAATGTGTAACAAAACATTGTTCATACATATTGCTTTACATGAGGAGCATCATGGAACTTATACTTATGATTGAAATAAATGAAATATTAATATAAATATGTGTAATTTAGAAAATAATGTAACAATATAGTGTTTGTGTAGTACTACAGTAGTGATATGAGTACAATCATGGAACTTGGACATAGATTGAAATAATAGATAGATAGAATAGAGAAGAGAAGATGTTACTAAAAGAATACAACTGGAGATGGATCACACATACTCACATCTGACAGTGAGAGTATCTTCAGGAGAGGGGAGAACCTCATGGCCTTCTACAGCACAGGAGTATCTGCCTGCATCCTCACTGCTGACTGAGAATAGGCTATAGACAGGAGAGTAGGTGTCACTGTTTGGTATAGGCTGTCCATTCTTATACCAACTGTAGGCTGTGATGGGGTCCATTGTACATTTGGTTCTACATGTCAGTGTGACATTCTCCCTCTCTGACACAGATGTAGGATCCATCTCCAACACAACATCTAGATTAAAAGGAAACACATCATTATTCACCTCCTATATATGTCCTCTTATATGAAATACTATATTTGGTATTTTTCCATCACATACCACTACTGTGTCTGTATGACTGCCCTTAATAAGGTAATTACAGTAATAGATGTGAGATGTGTGACAGATTACCTGTGACAGTCAGGGAGAAAGGTGAGCCACGAAACTTTTCTCTTGATGTTATCAATCTGAACCTGTACTCAGCAGAGTCACTCAATCTCAGGTCTGTGATTCTCAGGGTACAGTTACTCTTCTTATCCCCAAGGTACTCAATATGACCCTCATACCCTGGCACCAAGCTCAGATCTTCAGGATCCATACCAGACCATTTAGTAAACCAGAAAGCTTTTTTGATCTCATGATAACTGGGATATGTGTAAGAGCAGGATATGTCCACTGTTGACCCCTTCAAGGCACAGATCCTCTGATGGGTGTAAGTCACACTCCAACAGTTCTTACCTGAAATACAAAAAGACAATAGAACACCTTATGTAAATCTTTAATTACAATATCTACTGGTATACACTGATGGTTTTATAAAGTGGAAAAACAAACAATTTTAACAGTTTAAAGTCGTGACAACCATAATTAGTGAATAATTACCTATATTAACTGAAACAAAATTCTATTACATTTTTATAAAAAAGTCCACACTCACACACTGAAGGAGCGAGGAGATCCTCATGGCCTTTTACAGCACAGGAGTAACTGTCTGCATCACTAAAGGAGTCTGAGTACGAGTTGGAAGAGTCCTCCTTTACATTCTGTCCATTCTTGTACCAGATGTAGGTGGGGTTGGGGTTGTTAGTCAGAGTACATGTCGTGATACAGGTCAGTGTCCTCTTCCCTGCCTCTGTGGCAGGAGTCACCTTCACCTGCAGGTCTAAATACAGGGTTAATTACAATAACATAATTAAACAAGTCAAGTATTATGGATAAAATAAAAAGAAACCAACAGTGAATATAAATCTATGAGTATGATCATTTGTTCAGTGTAACCTGTGACAGTCAGAGTTGTTCCAGGGAAGCTGTATCCCCATCTTGATGTCTGTGTGTTGAATATGAACTTGTACTCAGCTGAGTCCTCCTCTCTCAGGTCTGTGATTCTCAGGGTGGAGCGACCTCTCCTCTTCTCTCCACCATACTCCACACGACCTGAATACCCTGGGTCTGTGGTTATGTCCTCAGGGATCAACTTACCACTCCACCTAGCACTCTGTTTAGGACTAAACCAGAGTGATGATGTGACGTTATCATAACCACTGCCATAAGTACATGATATGTCCACTGTTGACCCCTTCAAGGCACATATTCTCCTCTTAGTGTAATTCACTCTGTTGCAGTCCTGACCCTGGACACCTGCAATATAATGGAATCATATTATACTGTATTTGAAGTTATTTTCATAAAAGCCAAGACCTATCAAATTACACAGTGAGACCAAAAGGACGTAGTACAAACATTCTGTATAAATTCTGTATTAGAGTTAATGTTAGATTCCCACTCACACACTGAAGAAGAGTGGAGATCCTCATGGCCTTTTACAGCACAGGAGTAGCCGTCTTCATAGTTACTGGAGACTGGGTCTTTGTACTGGGGGGAGGTGCTCTCATCTAGATGTTGTTCGTTCTTGTACCAGATGTAGGTGGGGTTACCAGTCAGAGGACAGGTGGTGCTACAGGTCAGTGTCTTATCCTGATGTCCACCAGTCACCTTCACCTGAAGACCTGGAGAAAAAACAATATCACTGTAAATCTCTTTATCACTGACTTATCACGCTAATACAAAGACGAAATAAATCCTATGTTATACAGACATAAATACAAACCAAGACAATTCTCCTGAACTAAATGGAATTCAACAGTTTAGCTATATTGAATGTAACTGCACCTGTGACAGACAGAGTGACTCCAGGATAGCCACTATATTTCCCTCCGTTCTGATCTGTTATCAATCTGAAGTTGTACGTAGCTGAGTCACTCTCTCTCAGGTCTGTGATTGTCAGGGTGTGGACAGTCTTCTGATCTCTATGGTACGTCACACGACCTTTATAGTCTGGGTCATCACTCAGACTAACAGGATTCCCCTCAGCATCTTTTTAGTGAACCAGAAGGTTGTTGTGACTGTACCACTGGGATATGTGTAAGAGCAGGACAGCTCCACTGTTGACCCCTTCAAGGTACAGATACTCTGAGGGGTGTATGTCACACTCCAGCCATTCTGCCCCTGTACCACTGAAACACAGTCACACAACACAATGGTATCAGCAGTAAGCCAAGGTCTATTGGCTCACACTAACAGTAGCGTTTGCCCACACTTTGTTGCCGTAGTTGCTGAGTTGAGTGTGAATGGAAACCACAGATAACCATCACTCAGTAAGGTGTAAAAGATAACTCTTTAAGTGAAGTGGAGACTCCTAACAGAACACACCAGAATAATGTCATGATTCTTATCCTTTTAGAAATGTCTGTAGATTGTTAAACAGAGCAACTAAAAGATAAGAATGAGACCATACCTGCTACAGACCAGAGAAAGACCACCAACACACTTCCTGCTGTTCTCAAGGCCATTGTTGCATCTCCCTTAGAAACATAAACAACAACTCACTCTATAGCTGGAGAATAACTACACCTGATACATTGAAGTATAAACTGTAAATGGGGTACAGGGCCTCATTACTGAAAATGAACCAGGCTCACACACACATGTACACACACACACACACACACACACACACACACACACACACACACACACACACACACACACACACAACCACACACACACACAGGGAAGGCCCATAAGGACCATGGAGTCTGTATCAAAGTCTAGATAGCTGGTTGTTATGGATGTAGAAAAGTTAAAACACATCCTACACAGTATAGATGTCAACCCTACTCCCTATCAGTCTGGTCCTAAAGGGCCCTCAGCAATACTGAACAAAAATATAAACGCAACATGTAAAGTGTTGGTCCCATGTTTAATGATCTGAAAGAAAAGATTCCAGAAATGTTCTATAGGCACAAAAAGCTTATTTCGCTCAAAAGTTGGGCACAAATGTGTTTACATCCCTGTTAGTGAATATTTCTCCATTGCCAAGATAATATTCCACCTGACAGGTGTGGTATATCAAGAAGCTGATTAAACAGCATTATCATTACGCAGGTGCACCTTGTGCTGGGGACAATGAAAGTCCACTCTAAAATGTGCAGTTTTGTCACACAACACAATGCCACAGATGTCTCAAGTTTTGAGGGAGAGTGCAATTGGCATGCTGACTGCAGGTCTGTCCACCAGAGCTGTTGCCAGATAATTGAATGTTCATTTTTTTTATCATTTACGAGAATTTGGCAGCACGTCCAACCGGCCTCACAACCGCAGACAATGTGTATGGCGTCGTGTGGGCGAGCAGTTTGCTGAGGCCCATTGTAGTGCCATTCATCACAAGGATCTGTACACAATTCCTGGAAAGTGAAAATGTCCCAGTTCATCCACGGCCTGCATACTCACCAGACATGTCACCCATTGAGCATGTTTGCAATGCTCTGGATCGACGTGTACGACAGCGTGTTCCAGTTCCCTTCAATATCCAGCAACTTCACACAGCCATTGAAGAGGAGTGCGACAACATTCCACAGGCCCCAATCAACAGCCTGACCAACTCTATGTGAAGGAGATGTGTCGCGCAACATTAGGCAAATAGTGGTCAAACCAGATACTGACTGGTTTTCTGATCCACACCCCTACCTTTTTTTTTAAAGGTATCTGTGACTAACAGATGCATATCTGTATTCCCAGTCATTTGAAATCCATGGATTAGGGCGTAATTTATTTATTTCAATTGACAAATGTCCTTATATGAACTGTAACTCAATAAAATCTTAGAAATTATTGCATGCTGTGTTTATATTATTGTTGAGTATAAATCCACTGTGTCTCACACACACACACACACACACACACTGAGCAGGGATTCAAATGTTTGTTTGCATGTCTTTTTTACCCTGGTTAATCATCTCATCCCTATGTAGATCCACACTCCTACACTGAGACACTTTATGAATACTGGCCCTGATGTAACAACCAAAACATAGCTCAAAACATAACAAGAAGTAAAATTATGTATTACCCTCAAGTATATGACTTACGACTAAAAACAAATAACTAAAAACTATTTTTCAAGATATTGTCAAGAGTACTTACAGCTAGAAGTGAAGGGGAGAGGTCTTGTACAGTGAGTCAACTGACTGGCAGTGTGGGATGTCACACCCTGGCTCTGGGGACTCTTTAATGTTGAGCCAGGGTGTTAGTTTCTATGTTTAGTTTTCCAGGTTTCTGTTCTAGTATGTTGTATGTTCTATGTTCATGGTCTAGTTTGTGTATTTCTATGTTGGCCAGGGTGGTTCCCAATCAGAGGCAGCTGATTCGCGTTTTCTCTGATTGGGAACCATACTTAGGCAGCCTGTTTTGCACTTGTCATTTGTGGGATCTTGTTCCGGAGAGGTTTGTGTTTGTTAACCTTAGGACTTCACGTATCGTTTTGTTGTTTTTGTTATCGTTATATAAGTACTCATTAAAAGATGTACGCATATCACGCTGCGCCTTGGTCTGCTTCATACGACGATCGTTACAGAAGATCCCACCATAACAGGACCAAGCAGCCTGTCCAGGAGCAGACAGCCTGGACTTGGGAGGAGATCCTGGACGGGAAGGGATCCTGGACTTGAGAGGAAATCCAGGCCGGAATGGATCGCCGTCCGTGGGAGGAGATTGTGGAGGCGCGCCATAGAGAGGAGCAGCGGCGCCAACCGTGCCGACGTCAGACACGCAAGAGGCAACCCCAAGACATTTTTTTGGGGGGGCACACGGCTTGGATGACGGGGCAGCAGGAGGCAGCTACAGGGCGAATCTGCAGAATAGGAGAGGAGGCCACCAGGTTACGGGGGCTATTGGTCATGAGGGAGCAGGAGTTAGTGGTTCAAATCTGTCAGTTTAAGATAGAGATATCTGTCTCAATCCACCGCGTCCACCTATGTCGCACTTCTGCATCTGTGGTGAAAGGTGACAGAGCTAGACCATGTTTGTCAGACCATGAGACGTCCCGAAAATCGGTCTTCTCATAAAATGTTGCTCTACGAACCCCTCAAGCGTCTTGGGACTCGTCTGAAGTCGGTACAGTCGATCTGTAGCATCCAAACATTTTGGTCTACTCAATAATGTGTGGAAAGATGAGACTCTCACGAACATGTCTGTTGTTTTGCTCTAGGACGCCCACAGGCCACACAAGACAAAATTATGGAAGTATATACTGTTCAGTGCCAAAAATAAGGGGTTAAATCCATGTTCAAAAAATATATATATTATGATCTTACTTATATCTCTCAGGTATAGGACAGACACTTCAGAATAAACTTCCTTTAGATTTTTTTGGGGGGACTATATTTTATTCCATGTAGTGAATCTGTTATTCAATGCGTTTGTATGGGCTAATAGCAGTAAGGCCAAAAATTATGTTTAATCAAATAATCATTGTATCTATTTTTTTGATAGTTAAGGTTTCTTAAAATTCTAAATAAAATAGCTAAATTATCCTTGGTATGACCTTCTTAAAAATAATCAATATAGGAGGCACTTTTTCCTCTGTTCTAAAAAAGTATATCCTCTAGAAGAAACACTCATCACCATTGACGGGAGCCATCCTCCTGGGCCTGGGAGGGAGAGAGACACACACACACACAAACAGTATGAAAACACAAGCACCTGCCTGTGCTCCTTCTGTCATTTGTCTGTCCTTTTGTACATTTCAAAAGATTATTTGAGTTGATTGGTAACATTTAAGAATAACTCATAATTAACCCATTATAAGTGCTTATATATGTTTATTACATTTACATTTTAGTCATTTAGCAGACGCTCTTATCCAGAGCGACTTACAGTTAGCGCATACATTATTTTATCGAACCCACAACCCTGGCGTTGCAAACGCCATGCTCTACCAACTGAGCTACATCCCCTGCCGGCCATTCCCTCCCCTACCCTGGACGACGCTGGGCCAATTGTGCGCCGCCCCATGGGTCTCCCGGTCGCGGCCGGTTATGACAGAGTTGATGTTTTGACAGACAGACGGATGTCCTTATCCTGAGGAGGCGTACTGGGAGGCTGAGGAGGTGTTGAGGCCTCTAGGGTTGGTTCTCTGAGGAGAGGGAGGGGTTCTCTGCATACAGCGGTCTGGGTACCTGATTACCAGCCTGGTGCTTTCCAGCTCCACCCCCTGGACAGGAGGACAAACAACAGGCACAGTCCAGATACATACAATGGAACCAATAGCATAGTCCCAAAAGTACAATGGGACTAATAGCACTGTCCCAAAAGTACAATGGAACCAATAACAACGTTTTTTTTTATTTTGCCACCAGAAACGAGTTGAATCGTTGTACTTTACTCTCTGTGTTGGACAATGGTGATAATTTTTGATACAGGTCTTGACCCTGTGTGTTATGCAGAGACATCTAACTCACCATTGTGATCTCTACAGTGCTGTCAGGTGGACATCATTAGCAACACGCAAGCTCAAACACTAGTACATTCTTATTCAGAAGGCCATTTAAGGAAAACTGCCATTTTATCTATCCTCTATTCTAGCACGAAATGAGAACACATTCAAGCTCAGATCTCAATCTTGTTTTATGCTAACAGTCCCGAAAATGTAAACCAAGCATGGAAAAAGGTCCTTTCATTATTCAGCCCCCTAATCTTGGAATTCCCTCCAAGCCAACCTAAAACTCCACGACCTGGTGTCCCTAGAGGAGTTCAGGACAAATAGATGAATTGGTTGTTGAGACATGTATCTGTTTCTAGTTGTCACCCCATGTCACTAGTTTGCATTGCCTTATTTAAGGAAGCCTGTTGTTTTACACCACACACATGCCTGAACACACACACACACACACACACACACACTGCTTGTTTGCTGTTGTATTTGTGCTTTTTTTTAAACTTAGAATGACGCACCGGTGCGGGTTAAATAAATGTGTTCCTAAAAGTACAATGGAACCAACAGCATAGTCACAAAAGTACAACGGAACCAAAATTATAGTCACAAAAGTACAATGGAACCAATAGAATAGTCCCAAAAGTACAATGGAACCAATAGCATAGTCCCAAAAGTACAATGGAACCAATAGAATAGTCACAACAGTACAAACTAAATAATTGAAAGCACATCTCACATAGTTGAAGGCATTTTGACAGCATTATGTTTCATCCCACCACTCACCTGGAGCCTCTCCAAGGCGAGAGCGGCCATGTTGGCATTCTTGAAGTTGATGAAGGCACAGAATCTCTCATGAAGAACACTGATACTCTCTATCTCCCCACATCTGCAGTACAGGACATAGAATTAGAATGTAGAACTCTGATACTCTCTATTTCCTCACACCTACAGTACAGAACATAGAATTAGAATTTAAAAGAATGATGATTCCCTTTCCATAAATGTAATTGGATTAGAATGGTGGACCGGCGGCCATTTTGTGTTAACCATTTCAAGTGTTAATGTTATGTTACTTGATGATTATCACACCACATCATGTAAGAAACAAAGAAAGTCACAGCAAGAGAAGCCTAAGCAGTGGACATGGAGCTATATACAGTGAGGGAAAAAAATATTTGATCCCCTGCTGATTTTGTACATTTGCCCACTGACAAAGAAATGATCAGTCTATAATTTTAATGGTAGGTTTATTTGAACAGTGAGAGACAGAATAACAACAACAAAAATCCAGAAAAACACATGTCAAAAATGTTATAAATTGATTTGCATTTTAATGAGGGAAATAAGTATTTGACCCCCTCTCAATCAGAAAGATTTCTAGCTCCCAGGTGTCTTTTATAGAGGTAACGAGCTGAGATTGGGAGTACACTCTTAAAGGGAGTGCTCCTAATCTCAGTTTGTTACCTGTATAAAAGACACCTGTCCACAGAAGCAATCAATTAATCAGATTCCAAACTCTCCACCATGGCCAAGACCAAAGAGCTCTCCAAGGATGTCAGGGACAAGATTGTAGACCTACACAAGGCTGGAATGGGCCACAAGACCATCGCCAAGCATCTTGATGAGACAGTGACAACAGTTGGTGAGATTATTCGCAAATGGAACACAAAATAACTGTCAATCTCCCTCGGCCTGGGGCTCCATGTAAGATCTCACCTTGTGGAGTTGCAATGATCATGAGAACGGTGAGGAATCAGCCTAGAACTATACGGGAGGATCTTGTCAATGATCTCAAGGCAGCTGGGACCATAGTCACCAAGAAAACAATTGGTAACACACTACGCCGTGAAGGACTGAAATCCTGCAGCGCCCGCAAGGTCCTCCTGCTCAAGAAAGAACACATACAGGGCCGTCTGAAGTTTGCCAGTGAACATCTGAATGATTCAGAGGAGAACTGGGTGAAAGTGTTGTGGTCAGATGAGACCAAAATGGAGCTCTTTGGCATCAACTCAACTCGCCGTGTTTGGAGGAGGAGGAATGCTGCCTATGACCCCAAGAATACAATCCCCACCATCAAACATGGAGGTGGAAACATTATGCTTTGGGGGTGTTTTTCTGCTAAGGGGACAGGACAACTTCACCGCATCAAAGGGACGATAGACGGGGCCATGTACCGTTAAATCTTGGGTGAGAACAACCTTCCGTCAGCCAGGGCATT
>NC_059200.1:15510922-15514596 GCF_020615455.1 Coregonus clupeaformis | reverse complement strand
AAAATCTGTTTGTCATGATTAATACTATCGATTTAGCATAGCTCTGCATTTTGCTCTGTGCTTGTGCTTGTGTTTCCCAATAAGCTAATATAGTTTTGTTTTGACTGTGTTGTAATTTGGTTTATCCTGATTGATTGGATGTTCTGTCCTGCTTCCAGTGTGTTATAGAACGGTTTGTAACTCAGCCCCAGGACCAGCTGGATGAGGGGGACTCTTTTCTTTGTTCAGCTCTTGGTTTTGCAGGGCTTGGTAATGATATGAGAGGGGTCACTGTATTTTAGATGTTTCCAAAACTTAATTGCTCTTTTTTTTTTTATTATTAGTGGGTATTTGCCTAATTCTGCCCTGCATGCATTGTTTGTAGTTTTCCTCTGGACATGTAGGAGAATCTTACGAACTCTGCATGCAGAGGTTTCAATGGGATGTTTGTCCCATTTGATGAAATCTTGTTTTGCAAGTGGACCCCACACCTCGCTGCCATAAAGTGCAATTGGTTCAATGACATATTCAATTAGTTTTAGCCAAATTTTAATAGGTATTTCAATTTGAGTTCTTTTTAATTGCGTAACTACGTGCCTTTCTCTCTCCGGATTCATTCACTGCTTCATTAAGGTGTCCAGTTGAGCTTATTTTTTAAACCTAAGTAATTGTAATGTGTATTGCAGTCTCTATTTGTACCAATTGAGAACTTTTGGTCTAATTCCTGAGATCTGGATCTTCTCTGGAAAATCATTACTTTTAGTCTTTTTGGGGTTTACTGTCCAGGGCCCAGGTCTGGCAGTACTCTCCTAAGAGTCAGGCTCTGCTGTAGGCCATGTGCTATGTGGTGACAGCAGGCGTGGGTCATCGGCTTGAAGAGTAGGCATTTAACCTCTGAATTATGAGGACTAACACACACCAGGGGCTATTTTTCTAGAATAGTGGCCAATTCAGATTGATGTAAATATTGAAGAGTGCTGGGCTCAGATTACAACCCTGACCCCCCCTGTTAAAAATTCTGTTCTTTTCTTGCCAATTTTAATGCTCGTAATTCCTTCATTGATTTAATTATTTCATATGTTTTACTTTGCCCCTACACCACTTTCAATAACTTTGTAGAAACAGTTCTGTGTGCCAAATAAATCATCTTTTGGAAGTCATAAAGCCAAAGTATATTTTGGTATTATTTTTGGTGACATGTTTATCTATCGTTTAGAGGTGTAGATATGATATCTTGTTTTTTATAAAATCCAATTTGGCTTTTACTCAAACATTATTGCTTATTAAGGAAGTTTAAACTCTTACGTTTATAATACTACAAAAACCTTCCCCAGGAGTTACTGTTCACACAAATGCCTCTGTAATTTTAGGTCAAATTTGTCTCTAGTTTTTTAAAGATTGGGGTTATAGAGTCCTTGATTCCAATTCAGAAAAATAACCTACACTCAAATCAAATTAAACAGTTTTAATATAGCCAATTGAAATTTTTTGCACTGAAGATGAGTTTGAGCATCTCATTTAGGATGCCATCGAGTCCACTTTATGCCTTTTTAAATTTGAGAGCCTGAAGTTTCTTATAAGCTCCAAATGGTCAGTAATTGGGGGAGTCCAGTGGATTTTTGATTGTCCTTTATAGCTCTTTCTAATCCATTCAACTTCTCATAAATTTGGCGTTGTTTGTTTGTGTCAATTTGAACGGTGTTGTAGAGTGTTTTTAAAATGGGTTGTCCAAATGTCACCATTTGTGTTTCGCTAGTTCACTCTTGTTTAGATTTTTAATTTTTTCCAATTTTGCCAGAAGTTGTTTGTGTTTATGACTCCTCCAGGTGTGTCACTGCTTTCTGTTGTACTGTGCTTTTTGGTTCTATGTCGTTTATAGAGTTTTAAAGTCTCACAGTAATGAAGGCGTAATTCACCTTTGTTGGGTCTCTGTGCTTTTTGGTTGGATAGTGTTCTAAGTTTTTTCCTTATAATTTTACAATCTGCATCAAACCAGTTGTCATCTGTATCTTTTGTTTTGTTTTTATCAATTTCAATTGTGCTTCTTTTTGCCGTTTGCCTGAATATATAGTTGATGTTTTGTACTGCTAGATTATCCTTCTTTTTAGTGAATGTGGTATCCAGAGTTATCTAGGTGTTTGATTTTTGGTTCCAGGTTGCTTTCTGGTATTCTTCTGTGCTGTTTATAGGCCCACATCTGTATGAATGTCTGATGTTGTACAGCTTACTGGGCTGTGAATGTGTAGTTGTTTCCATGTCTGTTCTTTTGAGGAACAATGCAAATTTGGCTGTGATCAGACAGAGGTGTTAGTAGCTTGACAGTGAATGAGCTGAGAGAGAAGGGGTCAATGTCTGTGATCATATAGTCTCACTGTGACTGTGCAAGAGGTGAGCATAGATTGAATCTCCCCAAAGATCCCCTAACCTACCATTACAAAGTACAGTCCCAAGCTTCTACAGGGCTGCAACAGATCCCTTCCGTTTTGTTATCTGTCACTGTTGTTTCTATTGGGGGGATTAAACAGTTAGAAACATTATGGCCTGTAATAAAGCTGTCCCCTCGTGTGCTCGTTAGATCAATTGTAGTGTTCTGTTTTGTTCCCCACAGATACACATCTCCCTGGGCCTGGAAATCCTCTCTTCCTCAGGGTGGGGAAGATCTCCTCTGAGTAATATGGGATTCATATAAATTGCTAAAACACATCTTTTTCTGTCATACAAGTTCTTTTTCAGTTTTAACCAATGTGATATTTGCCAATTTTGAGGGGATCAATTAGATGTTGTAGTTTTGTACCAAATGATCCAGTCCTCCGAGTCTCTGCCTCTATTGACAGAGCTGTGTTTTTGTTGACACAATTACCTCTCTGTAACCTGTGGGACAGTGAGTGACAATGTCAGCCTTCCCCCATGTCTCCTGCAGAATGATGCTCAACATCTTTAAGATTTTTGTTGAACTCCAGTGCTAAACTCTTCAGTCCAAAGGTTGATGAGTTTAGGCCCTGAATGTTCCACATGCTAACTACGTATTTCATGTTCCAAAAAAAAGAATAGCAGTCAGAATACAGTAATTAACTGACCAAGTTTGTTAATATACAGATAACATGCTAATTTTTTTCTGTTATATATATAAACATTTCCTATTCATTGAACAAGTACATTTTAGTACGATAGGTGTGTGTGTGTGTGTGTGTGTGTGTGTTGTGTGTGTGTGTGTGTGTGTGTGTGTGTGTGTGTACATGCGTCCGTGTGTGTTTAGTGCTTTTGTGCAGATGTATTGAGGAGCTGTTTAATCTCACTCCAATCCCACAGGGTTCTCCTGTCCTCTGACTACCTCTCGTAGCTGCGCTGTGTCCTGCTGTTGGGCCCTGTGGGAGTGGAGGGGCCAGGTCTGGGCCGTGGGGCTTCCTCTCTGGTCTGGTAGGGGTGGTGGTCTGGTGCGGGGTAGTAGCTGGGCCCGGTCCGGTCTAGCTAAGCCGATGGAAGTGGTGATGGTCTGGTGGTGGGTGGGGCCTGTGGGGTGCGCTGGGTCTGGTGTGGCGGCGTTGAAGGCCTGGGGCTCCTTGTTGGTGCAGTGGTCTGGTAGGGGTTCTCTGGGTGGTCCTCTGTCCAGTGCGGCATGAAGTGTTTAATCTACCAAGTCTCCTTTAGAGACTTGACAAACATCCCTACTGTCTGCTTCCTCAGGTGGGATAATT